>NC_141929.1:25439266-25741876 GCF_057802395.1 Ceratotherium simum simum | reverse complement strand
CATGTATCTTTACGCATTGGTGTTTTCAAGTTCGTTGGATAAATACCCAGCAGTGGAATAGCTGGATCATATTGTAGTTCTATCCTTAATTTTCTGAGAAATCTCCATACTGTATTCCATAGTGGCTGCACCAGTTTGCACTCCCACCAGCAGTGTATGAGTTCCCTTCTCTCCACTTCCTCTCCAACACATGTTGTTTCCTGTCTTGTTAATTATAGCCATTCTGACGGGCGTGAGGTGATATCTCATTGTAGTTTTGATTTGCATATCCCTGGTAGTGATTTTGAACGTCTTTTCATGTGCCTGTTGGCCATCTGTCTATCTTCTTTGGAGAAATGTCTGTTCAGGTCTTTTGCCCATTTTTTAATTGGGTTGTTGTTTTTTTGTTGTTGAGATGCATGAGTTCTTTATATATTTTGGAGATTAAGCCCTTATCAGATGTATGGTTTGCAAATATCTTCTCCCAATTGTTAGGTTGTCTTTTCGTTTTGTTGATGGTTTCCTTTGCTGTGCAGAAGCTTTTTAGTTTGATGTAGTCCCATTTGTTTATTTTTTCTATTGTTTTTCTCGCCCGGTCAGACACGGTGGTTGAAAATATGTTGCTAAGACCGATGTTGAAGAGTGTACTGTCTATGTTTTCTTCTAGAAGTTTCATAGTTTCAGGTATTACATTCAAATCTTTAATCCATTTTGAGTTAATTTTTGTGTATGGTGTAAGGTAAGGGTCTACTTTCATTTTTTTACATGTGGCTATCCAGTTTTCCCAACACCATTTGTTGAAGAGATTTTCTTTTCTCCATTGTATGTTCTTGGCTCCTTTGTCCAAGATTAGCTGTCCATAGATGTGTGGGTTTATTTCTGGGCTTTCGATTCTATTCCATTGATCTGTGTGTCTGTTTTTGTGCCGTTACCATGCTGTTTTGGTTACTATAGCTTTGTAGTATATTTTGAAATCAGGGAGTGTGATACCTCCAGCTTTGTTCTTTTTTCTCAGGATTCCTTCAGCTATTCAGGGTCTTTTGTTGTTCCATATAAATTTTAGGATTCTTTGTTCTATTTCTATGAAAATTGTTGTTGGAACTTTGATAGGGATTGCATTGAATCTATAGATTGCTTTAGGAAGTATGGACGTCTTAATTATGTTAATTCTTCCAATCCAAGAGCACGGAATATCTTTCCATTTCTTTGTGTCTTCTTCAATTTCTTTCAGCAATGTTTTATAGTTTTCGGTGTACAGATCTTTCACCTCTTTGGTTAAGTTTATTCCTAGGTATTTTATTCTCTTTGTTGCAATTGTAAATCAGATTGTATTCTTAATTTCTCTTTCTGCTACTTCGTTGTTAGTGTATAGAAATGCAACAGATTTTGTATCCTGCAACTTTACTGTATTTGTTTATTACTTCTAAAAGTTTTTTGGTGGATTCCTTAGGGTTTTCTTTATATAAAATCATGTCATCTGCAAATAGTGAGAGTTTCACTTCTTCTGTTCCAATTTGGGTCCCTTTTATTTCTTTTTCTTGCCTGATTGCTCTGGCTAGGACTTCCAGTACTATGTTAAATAAGAGTGGTGACAGTGGGCATCCTTGTCTGGTTCCTGTTCTCAGAGGGATAGTTTTCAGTTTTTCACCATTGAGGATGATATTAGCTTTGGGTTTCTCATATATGGCCTTTATTATGTTGACGTACTTTCCTTCTATACCCATTTTTTTCAGAGTTTTTATCATAAATAGATGCTGTATCTTGTCACATACTTTCTCTGCATCTATTGAGATGATCACGTGGTTTTTATTCTTCATTTTACTAATGTGGTGTATTACATTGATTGATTTGTGAATGTTGAACCATCCCTGCATACCTGGAATAAATCCCACTTGATCACGGTGTGCAATCTTTTTAATGTATTGTTGTATGTGATTTGCTAGTATTTTGTTGAGGATTTTTGCATCAATGTTCATCAGTGATATTGGCCTGTAATTTTCTTTTTCTGTGTTGTCCTTGTCTGGTTTTGGTATCAGGGTAACGTCGGCTTCATAGAATGAGTTAGGGAGCTTCCCCCCTCCTCAATTTTTCGGAAGAATTTGAGAAAGATAGGTATTAAGTCTTCTTTGAATGTTTGGTAGAATTCACCAGGGAAGCCGTCTGGTCCTGGACTTTTATTTTTTGGGGGGGTTTCTGATTACTGTTTTGATCTCCTTACTGGTGACTGGTCTATTCAAATTCTCTACTTCTTCTTGATCCAGTTTTGGAAGGTTGTATGATTCTAAGAATTTATCATTTCTTCCAGATTGTCGAATTGGTCGACATATAGCTTTTCATAGTATTCTCTTATAATCTTTTGTATTTCTGAGGTGTCTGTTGTAATTTCTCCTCTTTCATTTCTGATTTTACTTATTTGTGCCTTCTCTCTTTTTTTCTTGGTCATTCTAGCTAAAGGTTTGTCAATTTTGTTTATCTTTTCAAAGAACCAGCTCGGGGTTTTATTAATTTTTTCTATTTTTTTAGTCTCTATTTCATTTATTTCTGCTCTGATTTTTATTTTTTCCCTTCTTCTACTGATTTTGGGCTTTGTTTGTTCTTCTTTTTCCAGTTCCTTTAGGTGCATTGTTAGATTGTTTATTTGAGATTTTTCTTGTTTGTTGAGATAGGCCTGTATTGCTATAAACTTCCCTCTTAGAACTGCTTTTTTTGTATCCCATAAATTCTGGCATGTGGTGTTTTCATTTTCATTTGTCTCCAGGTATTTTTTGATTTCTTCTTTGATTTCTTCGTTGACCCAGTCATGTTCAGTAGCATTTTGTTTAATCTCCATGTATTTGTGGCATTTGTGATTTTCTTCCAATTGTTGATTTCTAGATTCATACCGTTGTGGTCAGAAAAGATGCTTGGTATTATTTCAATCTTCTTAAATTTATGGAGACTTGTTTTGTGGCCTAATATGTGATCAATCCTGGAGAATGTTCCATGTGCATTTGAAAAGAATGCATATTCTTCGGTCTTTGGATGGAATGCTCTGTATATATCAACTAGGTCCATCTGTTCTAGTGTGTCATGTAAGGCCAATGTTTCCTCATTGATCTTCTGTTTGGATGATCTATCCGTTGGTGTTAGTGGAGTGTTAAAGTCCCCTACAATTATTGTGTTACTGTCTATTTCTCTTTTTATGTCTGTTAATAATTGCTTTATATATTTAGGTGCACCTACATTGGGTGCGTAGATATTTACAAGTGTTATATCCTCTTGTTGGATTGTTCCCTTGATCATTATGTAATGCCCTTATTTGTCTCTTTTTACAGTTTTTGTTTTAAAGTCTATTTTGTCTGATATGAGTATTGCTACCCCAGCTTTCTTTTCATTACCATTAGAGTAGAGTATATTTTTCCATCCCTTCACTTTCAGTTTGTGAGTGTCTTTAGGTCTGAAATGTGTCTCTTGAATGCAGCATACATATGGGTCTTGTTGTTTTATCCAATCAGCTACCCTTTGCCTTTTAATTGGAGCATTTAGTCCATTGATGTTTAAAGTAGCTATTGATAAGTATGTACTTACTGCCATTTTTTAACTTTTTTTTTCTCAGTGTTTTAGTAGTCCTTCTCTGTTCCTTTCTCCTTTTATACAGAATTGATGGTCTCTTTAGTTTGACTTCTGTCTGAAAACTCTACTCTTTAACTCCCCTCCTCCCTCCTTTTATGTTTTGGTATCATATTTAACCTCTTTTTTGTGCATTTGTATCCATTACCCTCTTATCATGGAAATAGATAATTTTTCCTATTTGTGGTCTTCTTTTTTCCCCTTAAATCAGTCCCTGTAACTTTTCTTGTAGCACTGGTTTCTTGGTGACAAACTCCTTTAATTTTTGCTTATCTGGGAAAATTTTGATCTCTCCTTCCATTTTGAATGATAACCTTGCTGGGTAGAGTATTCTTGGCTGTATGTTTTTTCCTTTTAGAACTGTAAATATATCATGCCACTGTCTTCTAGCCTGTAAGGTTTCTGCTGAGAAGTCAGCTGATAGCCTTATGGAGTTTCCTTTGTATGTAACTTGACTTTCTCTTGTGGCTTTTAGGATTCTCTCTTTATCTTTAATTCTGGACATTTTGATTATGATGTGTCTCGGTGGGCCTCTTTGGGTTTATCTTGTTTGGGGCTCTCAGTGCTTCCTGTACCTGGATGTCTGTTTCCTTCCTTAGGTTAGAGAAGTTTTCATCTATTATTTCTTGAAATAGATTCTCTGCCCCTGTGTCTCACTCTTCTCCTTCCAGGACACCTATAACATGGATGTTAGTGGGCTTGATGTTGTCCAAGAGGTCTCTTAGACTGTCCTCACTCTTTTTAATTCTGTTCTCTTTTAACTGTTCAGCTTGGGTAATTTCTTCTAGTCTTTCGTCCAGCTCGCAGATCCGTCCTTCTGTATCCTCTACTCTGCTTTTGAGTCCCTCTAGTGAATTATTCATTTCCAGTATTGTATTCTTCATTTCTGATTGGTTCATTTTTATATCCTCCATTTCTTTGTTGACATTCTCACTGAGTTCGTCTAGTCTTCTCCCCAGATCAGTGAACATCCTTAACTCTCTTAGTTTGAACTCTCTGTCGGGTAGGTTGCTCACATCTGTTTCACTTTTCTGGAGTTTTGTCCTGTTCCCTTACTTGGAATGTATTCCTTTGCCTCCTCATTTTGCCTCTTTCCCCGTGTTTGTGTCTACGTATTGGGTAGGTCAGCTACGTCTCCTGCTCTCGGATAAGTGACCTTATATAAGTGATGCCTTAGGAGGCCTCCAGTGTGCTTCCCTCAGTTCTCAATGTTCCAGGGGTGACCCATACGTGGGCTATGTGAGTCCTTCTGTTGTGGCCTGTTTGCTCTCCCTGTAGGTGCCCAGGGAGACCGAGTTATGCTCCTGGCCAGCTGTTGTAATGCTCAGCTGCTTGTAGTTGTTGTGGGCCCTTCAGTCTCTTTATCAGGTGTGAGGAGCCCCAGCACAGTTGGCTGCAAGTTCTAATACCACATTTGTGTTGCAGTATTTCTTTTAAGTGAGTAGGCCCCCAGCGTGCAGGTTGTTATGCTCAGGGGCTTACAATTGCTATAAGCCTCCAGCCTTTAGGTCTCTTGTCAGCTCTCTGAGGACTGCAGCTGGGTGGGGCTGGCCCCAGGCACGGGAGCAGCCAATTGTTTCAGGCTTTGGAAGGTGGGGCAAACCCCCTATGTGGGTCTTTGAGAAGAACAAGTCTTCTGCAGCTGAAAAGCCCTGCTGCCCACAGGTCCACACACACAGTCAACACAGTCCTGCCCCATGTGCACGCAGCAACCTCCTGAAGTGGACCCCGTCTCTCCACGGCGGGAGCCCCACACACTCCACCACTGCCCCACACTCTCCACCTGCTCCTTTTGCACGCCCTGCCCCACTGAAGTGGGCTCAGTTGCCAGGCTGCAGAGAATCCAGTCACCAATCTATGCAGGCCCACAAGTTGCCTGAGGGCTTGTTGTTGGGTGGGGCCAGTGTCTAGGGTGGGCTGCCTGCCCTGGCTGAACTGGATTAAATCGGTGCTCTAGCAGGTGGAGCAGACCTGGGCTAGCAGGCCCCAGGGAGAACTCCAATGGTATCTGCCAGCGTCTGTGTCAGCACGCCCACACCAGGCCACTACAATGGCCACCGCCAATGTCCCAGTCCCTGGAGAGGTCTCACCTCTCACTGTAATGCACTCAGAGCCTATCAGGTGAGTCTCTTTTCACCAAAGCACTGTGCACCTTTCCTTCTGGTGATTTTAGGATGCTTTCTGAAACGGGTGAGTTTGCACGAGGGCCCTATAAGAGCTGGTTTTAATTTCATTGCAAACCAGCTTTTCTGGGGGTACTCCCCAATGTTTTAGTAGCAGGCAGTGTCAGATATTATGCCACTTGCCTCGATGGTGCTGAGTTCACAAAATGCCCACAGTGGAGGCGCTCCTGGCTCAGGGCCCCGCTCCTCCAGGGAGGGCTGCAGACCTGTGGGCTGCTCCCGGGCGGCCGTGAAGCTGGCAACTTGTGAAGGCAGCATTTTTCCTCTCCAGAAGGGAGTTTCTGCCTCTTCCACCTCAATTAGGATTGTCCTTTGTTGCAGGAGTTCCTCTTATCCAGTTTTCAGTTCTGTCTCAGGGGTAATTTTTCCACGAGTAGGTGTAAATTGTCTGTGTCCGCGGGAGGATCTGAGTTCAGAGTCTGCCTATGCAGCCATCTTGACTTCAGTCCCCCAAAATAAGAATTTAAATGGTGCAGATACCTGAAAAAGTGCTCAACATCTTTAATCATCAGAGAAATGCAAATCAAAACCACAATGAGATATTATTTTACATGTGTTAGGATGACTACCGTAGTCCCTCCTTATCTGCGGGACCCACAGTGGATGCCTGAAACTGGGGGTAGTACTGAACCCTATATACACTGCATTTTTCTATACTAAGTTCTCATCACATACTGTGGCTGTAACTTTTGCGGTTTGAGGTGCAACAGCAAAATTAGCACAAATTTCTTTTTTCTTCTTCACACTTTCATGGACAGAAGATTCATTCTTATTGTAGATCTTAGAAACCTCAGAATACAATTTTTTTTCTTTCCTTTTAAGAGAATAACTTTCACCTTTTCAATTAAAGGAAGCACTTTAAGGCTTCTCTTAGGTGTATTGAAATTGCCAGCGTCGCTACTCTTGTGCTTTGGGGTCATTATTAAGTAAAATAAGGGTTACTTAACATAAGCACTGTGATATCTTTATAGTCGATCTGATAACTGGGAGGGCTACTAAGTGACTAAGGGATTGGTAGGATATACAGCATGGATACGCTGGACAAAAGGATCATTCATGTCCCAGGTGGGACAGAGTGTGATGGTGCGAGATTTCATCATGCTACTCAGAATGGCACAAAATTTAAAACTTATGAATTATTTCTGGAATTTTCCATTTAATACTTTCAGACCATGGTTGACTGTGGGTAATTGAAACCATGGAAAGTGAAATTAAAGATGAGGGACTACTGTATTATTGAAAAGACAAATGATAACTAATATTGGCAAAGATATAGAGATAAGGGAACTCTTGTGTACTGCTGGTGGGAATCCAAATTAGTACAGCCATTATGGAAAACAGTATGGAGAGTCCTCAAAAAATTAAAATTAGAACTACCATATGATCCAGCAATACCACTTCTGGGTACATATTCAAAGGAACTGAAATCAGGATGGTGAAGAGATATTTGCACTCCCACGTGTATCACAGCATTATTCACAACAGCCAAGATGTAGAAACAATCTAAATGTCCTTCAATGGATAAATGGATAAAGAATATGTGGTATAGGATGGACATTGAGGGTATAATGCAAAGTGAAATAAGTCAGAGGGAGAAGGTCAAATACCATATGATTTCCTTCAAGTAGTAGATAATAACAACAATAAACAACCACATAGGGACAGAGATTGGATTGGTGGTTACCAGAGGGGAAGGGGGGAGGGAGGAGGGTGAAAGGGATAATTCGGTACATGTGTGTGGTGATGGGTTGTAATTAGTATTTTGGTGGTGAACATGATGTAATCTATGCAGAAATAGAAGTATAATGATGTACACCTGAAATTTTTACAATGTTATAAACCAATGTTACTGCAATAAACAAAAAATTAAAAAAAAAAAAAAATCAGGGGCCGGCTGGGTGGCATAGTGGTTAAGTTTGCATGCTCCACTTCGGCGGCCTGGGGTTCACAGGTTCAGATCCCAGGCGCAGATTTAAGCACCAATCATCAAGCCATGCTGTGGTGGCATCCCACATATAAAATAGAGGAAGATGGGAACAGATGCTAGCCCAGGGCCAATCCTCCTCAGCAAAAAGAGGAGAATTGGCAACAGATGTTAGCTCAAGTCTAATCTTCCTCATCAAAAAAATAAATAAATAAATCAGCCTGTAAAGTGGTGCTACTGAGCCTCATTTGATGGCTGAAGAAAACAGGCTTCTCTGAAAAATGAAAGGTCATATTTGTAGATTCTTAAGGTAGAAACGTACCTTAAATTCCACAAGCGAAACGTAGCCGTTTCTTTTGCTCATTAGTTGATCACTGCAGCCTATCACAGAGTCTGACATTTTGTTGATGCTCAATAAGTATTTATTGAACGAGTGAGTGAAACGCCATCTGTGTCCACCCCTCTGCCCACCGCATGTGGCGTTAGTATTCCTTCAGAGCACATCCAGCCTGCTTTCCGTCACCTTAGAGCTTTTAAGTATTCCCAGGAACATGACACCTCATTTGATATTCAAAAAAAACAATATCCACAAATGTTTCCAGAAAGCTTCCCCCAATCAAAGTACATTTAATTACCACTTACATGAGTCTACAATTCTGGAGTCCAAAAATCACCAGGTTATTACCTGAAAAGATCCAACATACATATAACTTTGTCACATGATTTTTGTATGTAATTTAGTATTGACTTGAACAAGTGGTCAATTATCAGGAAAAAATATTAAATTTTCCATGGTAAAATATTATTCTATATGCTATTTAAGGATTTACCCCTTAATAATTTCAAACCATTTAAGCAATGTTTGAAATAGCTGTTGTGTGCACTTTTACTAATTCTAACTTTTCAACTTCAATCCATTTTAATATCAATGAAGACATACAGAAGATATTGTGGTTAATTGATATAAAGATTATAATAAAATGAGGGAAAGTCTACTCAAAGAAGGGAAATAAAGAAAGAAAGATGTACATGGCAATCAGCATTACATGTGTTTGTGCTTATCACACTAATTAAAGACTTTGTTAACAATTGTTTTAATACTATGCTTTTAATGATACTGCTAAATTCAAAATTGTAATATGATCATAATAAATACTAATTCAGAAAAAAAAAAGAAAATGTGGTATATATACACAATGGAATATTATTCAGTCTTTAAAAAGAAGGAAATCCTGCCATTTGTGATGACATGGTTGGAACTGGAGGACATTACACTAAGTGAGATAAGTCAAATAAGTGAAATGAGAAAGACAAATACTTTATGATCTCACTTGTATGTGGATTCGAAAAAAAAACAAACTCATGGAAAGAGAGAACAGATTGGTTGTGCCCAGGGGCCAAGGAAGGGGGAATTGAGGTGGTGTTGTCAAAGGGTACAAAGTTTCAGTTATGCAAGGTTACGTTCTAGAGATCTAATGTACAGCCTGGTGACGATAGTTAAGAATACTACATTGTATACTTGAAATTTGCTAAGAATATAGATCTTAAGTTAAATCTCACCACAAACACACACACACAGAATCGCACATACACACACACACTAGAAACTATGGGTATGTTAATTATCTTGATTGTAGTGATCCTTTCATAATGTATATGTAAGTCACATTGTTTTACTGGTATTCAGATTTTTGTTGTTTGTTTTCAATGAGCTAGGAATTAAAACTGCAGCTTTTGTCAAATTTTCTCCAGGCTTTATGTATAGCTCATTATCAAAAAAACATCCTTGGCTTCTTTCTATACAATGCCTAATAGGGCAAACACAACCTTCCCAAGTAGAAGCAGATACAAAGCAATGGTTAAAAACAAAGACTTTGGATTCAGACTAATGTGGGTTTTGTTACACACAGTTTAATTAACCTTTCTCAATCTTAAAAAAGGGGAAGGGATATCTTAGTCCATTTGGGCTGCTATAACAAACTACCATAGACTGAATAGCTTATAAACAACAGAAATTTGTTTCTCACAGTTCTAGAGGTTGAGGACTCCAAGATCAAGGTAGCAGCAGACTTGGTGTCTGATGAGGGCCACTTCCTGGTTCATAGATGACCATCTTTTCACTGTGTCCTTCCTTACATGGCAGAAGGGGCAAGGGAGCTCTCTGAGGTCTTTTTTATAAGAGCACTGGTCCCATTCATGGGGGCTCCACCCTCATGACCTAATCACCTCACAAAGTCTCCACCTCCAAATACCATCATATTGGGGATTAGCTTTCAACATAGAAATTTGGGGGGGAGCACAAACATTCAGCCTATAGCGGAGGGGGTTATAATGGTAATAATTATCTCCTCCTACTCCATGCCTGGATCTTCCTCATCACTCAGGTCTCATCTTCTCAGAGAAAACTTCCGAACCACTGTACATATTTACTCTCTGTCTCACCCAGGACTGGCTTCATGGGCATGGGAACAGTGCAATTGCACAAGGCCCCACACCTAGAAGGGTGCTATACTTGAGATTCAATGTTCTGCATTTGCTGTCTTGAAATTCTTAATAATTTTATCTTTGAATTTGTGTTTTGTGAGTGAAATCCAATGGGCCAATGGAGCACGTACCCAGGCTTAAAACTGGCTCACATGTAGTATTGCCTCACACCAACTCGCTGGGATGGGTTCTTGGCCACTCGCATCTCTGTCCCCTGTTCCCTGGGCCCACCTAGCCTCCTCCTTCTCTCTCCCACCCATGACTACTGTCACCCTCTGTCATGGTAGGGATGTGGGCATGGGCACAGAGGGTCAGTGTTGGGCACACCTGCCCCATGACATCTTGGGGTGGGGCATGATAGTGACTGTCCCTGCTCTAGGCTGGCAGCACAATGGTGTGTCTGATAGATGACTGACCAGAGGCTGTATCTCATCAGGGGAAAGCCTTTTACCTACCCCCAATCCAGCTACCAAGTATGTCCTGGCATGGAGATTTAAAGATCTTTGGGGGTTGGTCATCTGCTGTTGATTGCAGTGGCAAGCCTGCAGGAAAGGGATATACCTGATCCCACTTCTCAACACCATACTTGTGGCGAGAACACAGCATATCAGTTCATCAGCTGGTGGATGGAGAACCAGTCACACACATGATTCATTTCATGTGGCAGGGCCCATGGGTACCTGTGAGAGTCTGCACTCACCCTCAAGTATCCCTGTGCCCACGAGCGCTCTCTCAGCCAGTTCTATTCCTGAATAATTCTCTCCTGCTCCTTGCAACCCTCCTGAGTCTGACTTGTGTTTCTCCCTTCCAGCAAGCTTGAGACACTCTCTAAAATGAGCCATTAAATAAGGATTGATTAATTTCAGAACATGGAGTCTAATGAAGTATATAAAATAACAAGTAATACATATCAATTTAATATTTAATTACAAATTAATGTTCTATCAAGGTAGAGTCTATATCCATTTTGTCAAATACCAAATATCACATAACCATTAGAATACCTGCTATAGATTAGTCATTTAGTAAATACGTATTGAACGAATGAATGACCTAATGAATGAATATAGGTTTGTGTAAGGATTAAATGCTAAAATGTATGTTAAAAATTAGCATAGTGCCTGGCACATAGGGCTTGAATTGGTGGTTGTGGACATAGTAGTAGTGATGGTGGTGACGGTGATGATGATGATGATGATTATGGTACTCTCCCACCTGATACAGTATATTTCCTGCAAAGCTACTTTTCTTAAAATACAAATTAATAACTTTTGTTTAGACATGGCCTTGTTCTTTCATTCTCTCTCGTGCTCTGTGCGTTTGCCCCATATATTTTTCTTCTGATTGCAGTGTTCATTATTCATTCTCATCCTATACCCATTCCTAGCTTTTGTTTCCTTGCTAACTCATACTCACACATCAGAAATTAGCTAAAATATTACATACTCAAGGAGAGCTGTCTGGACGTCTCTGACTAGGTCATGTCTACCTGTATATCCTTTAATTACACCACTTCTTTGTAGCACATATCAGTGTTGTGATTTACGTGACTTGTGTATGTTTTGGTCATCTCTCACAGTAGCTATAATTCCACATGTATAGGACCTACGTTTTTGCTCAACATGATATTCCAACAAATAGCTCAGATCCTGCCATGTAACACATCTTTACTAAATGAATTTGTGATTAAAGATTTAAAAAAAAAATGGTGGTTGCAACAAATGAAAACAGTGGGGGATTAATAGAAAGAAGCATTATTTTAAGCAGTGGAAACACTTCCAGTCTCTTTATTCCCAATAAATTCTCTTTATTGCTTCTCTTTCAACCTGTTTTTGAATTCTGGTGACTGTGATGCCTACTCAGGTCTGTGTGTTATCTCTATCTCTATTTGCTCTTCATGAAGTTCCTTTCTTCCAAAGAGCCCCACAGTGGCTCTGATAAATCAAGAGAGGATGTTCATTCTTAGGGCTTGCAGAACTCTTCAATATAGCCTCAGGTAAAATTGCTCAAAGAACCCAAAAGGAAAATAAAAAGAGCCAACTAAACACGTAACATGATGTCACATCACCCTCATGTTTACCTTTTCTGCATTTCTAGTCCATGCTAAGTTGCTACAGCAAGAATTCACCCTCAAAAACTTGAAAAGACTTAGCCTAATTTCGATACATTTAGAAGATATTCCAGAAGAGATGCATTCATGCTTTGAAGGTCTTGAAATCTTTACAATATGAGTGGAGCCTTCTTTTTTTTTTTTGCTCCATATACATTTGTTTAATTTGTTTTTCATTGATGTTTTAATAGTTTTTAACATTGTGAAATTTTGGCTTGTACATTTTTGTTTGTCCATCACCATATACATGACTCCCTTCACCCCTTGTGCCCACCCCCCACCCCCATTGCCCCTGGTAACCACAATACACTTTTCTCTGTCTATGTGTTGGTTTATATTCCACATATGAGTGAGATCACACAGTGTTTGTCTTTCTCCTTCTGGCTTACTTCACTTAACATAATACCCTTCAGGCCCATCCATGTTGTTGCAAATGGGACGATTTTGTCTTTTTTTATGGCTGAGTAGTATTCCATTGTATATATATACCACATTTTCTTGATCCAGTTGTCAGGCGAGGGACACTTAGGTTGCTTCCAGTTCTTGGCTATGGTGAATAATGGAGTGGAGCCTTCTTTAAGATAAAAAATATAAAATTATGAAGTCAAATTTGTATGAAATCTAATGAAATTAGAATAAGTAAAGAAACCACAACAGAATATAAATAGAAAAAAGATTACAAATACCACATAATGCAAAAGAATAGCATATTTTTAAATTAATTAACTTCTTGAAACACTTCCATAATACTTTTTGTTCCCAAAATTATTTGGCAGCATAATCTTAGGATAGTTTTAGATTATTTTGTCTTGTTGATTGAAGTGAAAGTTAACTTCAGTCTTCTAGAAAGTTTGAATGTTTTTTACTTATTTTTCTTGAATTACTAAATATATTCTTGATAAGATAAAAACTGTGGTTTGACGAGGTTTCCATGAGAACAAAATCCTTTCTTTAAAAAGTTACATATGTGTTGGTTGGAAGAATATTCCACTGACAAGCTATAAATCTCAAATCCATTTTTTTCCTCTATCACATAATTCTGGTGATGGGGGCCATAGCACAAGTTTGCATCGTGATACCACCTATGAGTGTGGTGCGATGGTGGGAGCAGATAAATCTTTGGAGGTCCCTACATTAAGACAGCTAGCAAGAACTACCATACACAGAGCAACTGAACCACGTACATATATTCTGCTAAATCCACATAGGCCCAGCACAGTTTCCAGTTAGCTGGATCCAAAAAATGTCCACAGGGCACCTCAAGTCTAAACCGGGGGAGAAGTGAGACAAGGGAGGGATTGGAAAGAAAGAAATGACGATCTTGACTAATTGAGGTTAAAATTTCTTATTTTGCAAATTTTATAAAAACATAACCATGTGACTACCATGCTGGACTCTCTATAGATAATGGGCACCTGTAGATGAGGAACCCTGAAATATAAGCTTCATTCCCTTTTTGGTAAACACATCTCCACTTCCTACACAAGCTTCTCTCAGCAAACATCATTTAGTCATGCCGGCCTTCTCTCCAAGTCGTTGAGATAATACATTATCAGGGATATTCTGGGGGGGGGCAATATGATTGGCAAGTTGCCTTTCAGAGGAGAGGTATTGAATCAAGGTGTTGACGCAGATTCTAAACAGTACTACATTCTAGAATATGCTGAAGGGAAAATAGAAAGAATAATTATTTTCCTGCATCTCATAGCAAACTTTTATTGACTATATACTATGCACCAGACACTGTCAAGTGCTCGCATACAGTATTTCATTGGTTGTTTATAATATACCTACAAGGATATCTAGATTTAATGTTATCATATAGGCAAGAATGCTGAAACATAGACTAATTAAGTAAACTACGCCAAGGACAACCTGGTGGAACTTGTATTTTCGCATGGAAATCTGATTCCAGTGTTAGCACTCTTAGCCACTATATTCTGCTTCTCTTTTTTTCTTGTTCCTCAATATATTGAAAAGAAATATACTCATCTCTCCCTATGATGTACAGAAAATATTCTAAGGTTTGGAATGAAACAAAGTTTAATTTAAATTTCTTTTAAATGTTATTAGTCGAACGAGCCAGTTACTTTTTTGTTGTCATTGTTGCTTTGTTTTGCTTCTCATCTGTAGAATGAGTATTTTTAAGTACCTACTTTATGACACTTTTTTGAAGAATGACTGAGACAATACGTGAGACAACTTTCAGCTCATTGGACAAGTTATGTTTCTGAACCTCAGATTTGTGACATAGTAGCTGTTTGGCCTAAAGCAACTCCGTTTCCTTCACCTGCACAATGGAGGTTACATTATTTATTTTCACCGGCAAGAAGACAAAATGGAAAACAAAGGTGAAAGTGGTATGTTAGTTTTAAAGCATAATGCAAAATGTGTTACTAATATTTTCCATTATCTTCTCTAGAAACCATAATTATTATCATATTTTAAATGGATAGAACATTATGGTTAGTAAGTTTATGATCATAAGACATTTGAAAAATCAAATAAGACTGGAGTCTGTGTCTATCTTTGAGGAGGGTGAGGAGATAGAAAAAAGAGGTTTGAGTTTGTCCACTCAATCAAAGCTGAATTCCTGATGGCACAAGTTGTTTCTGATTTTGACGTTCTGTCCCCACAGGTGGTGACCATAGAGCCTAGGTGAACTACTAGGTCACTCTTACTGTAGTCTTTTCCCTCACAAAAGACAGAATCTGCATGGAGGTCAGAAATAAAATTTTAAAGAATAGGGAATAAAAGAAATAAAAGGCAGTTGTTTATGCATTAATGTAGGTGCATTTCAGACATCTTCTCCAGATTATTCCTTTCTTTTTTTATAATGAGGATGACATTTGGTGTTGCTTTAAAAATGTAGACAGCAAAGACCAAGGAAGAAAAGAGGCCATTCTTACAAGTGCATTCAAGTGTATTATGTTAATCAATTTACATGTCTTTAGGGGACTTCATTTACTCAATTCACATGTCTTCCCTGGACCTCAATTTACTAAGAAAGCAGTGTCTCTCCCTTCACTTTAATTTGGACAAGCCCAAATGAAACCATGAAAAAAGACAGATATAAAGAGAGATGGACGCGGATTATTATTTGGAGGCAGGAAGCAAAATGACCTCTCAAATGTTTCCAGCTGAGGACATGACATTTTCCGAAGAGTCAAAGAAAATTTGCAAAGTCACCTTTTCCATTTTTCCAGCCATTTAATGTTGGTATATTCATGGCTGGTTACAAGAAAGACAGAATAAAGTTGCGCTCAGGGACAGTAATTCAATTTGGGTGATTATTAGAAAGGAGTAATGGGGAAGTTTCCAAATGCCAGTGTACACAAGATATTGTTGTGGTAAGATTAATGAGCCAGGGGGAGAAATACTCTTCAAGGAGGCCGACAGTTGCCAAGTGCTCTGACATTTTACCATGTGGTCACAGTCTCTTAAACTCCTTCGTATGCTGTGCTCCAATGCAAGATCAGAAAGGCAAATGAGGATAAGAGCAGAAGTTCATTCTTCGAACAAATTCAAATTTTTCCTAATCTAACTTATGGATGTCTAATTGCTGCTGCCAATAACACTTGGCCTTCTTGCTGATCTTTAGTCTGTCAAGCTCCCCAGTAAAGGTTTGTGAAACCTCAGCTCTGTGAAAGATTTCAAAAACAAGAAAGGCTATCTACGGCTAAGCACCTTTCTCAGGTCTCACATGGCTTCTGGGTTTCTCTCTACAGTCTTCAAGTGTTTAACACGATTTTTTTTTTTCTTTCTAAAGCTTACATATCTATCCTTTTGGTCATTCACTCTTGTGTCATCTTTTCCTGCCTTCCAAGCCTGGCATCAGACCAGAATACAGTTTCTTAGCTCTTCCTTCCTGTGGTCACCTAGACAGACCAGCACATGTGGTTTCTTCTTTAAAGGTACATGTGATTAATAAGAGGAAGTAGAAGGATACTGACAAAATCATAATGTGAGAAAGTAACAAATATTTCAGAATTATATGGAGTTATCATAGTTCTTGTCCTCAGACTGTGATTTCTAACCCCACTCTGAAATAATAAATGGATATTTCTTTTGATTCATATTGTTCAATTTTGTTCCCCTGCTTGATCTGACTGCATATTTCTCTCTCCTACAATCTAAACACTATGGTATTTTAATAACCCTTAAAGTGAACATGTCTCATGAAGCGTGCACCATAGCACAGACCAAGGTGCTTCCCTATTCAAATGGTCAATTTGCATAACTGTTGCACACTGCAGCTTGGGTTTCCCCATTCGTTCCACCAGAGAATGACTCTCACATCCCTCCCCTTAGATCAATTTTAATCAGATCTTAGGTCTAAGTCAAGAAAACTTTTAGGATCCTCAGGCCGGTGACTTGGTAATTCAGCAACTGGATTTCTGCTGGGACCTGATATTTAAGTGTCCTTCTTTGCCAGTTCCAGTGACAGAGTCCTGCCGCCTCTCTCCTTTCCTCTTTCTCATATTGTCCTCTACTATTAGGACCATCCCTTGCCCTTTGAGCTTTACACTCCCCACGTGTGCATTTCATCCACAGCGTAGGAAGGCCCTGTATCCCTGGAGTGGTATACTTCTGTGAAACCTTGTTGGGTGAGTTGGTGTCCTTCCTGACCCCTTCCTGGATGTCCCATTCTGCTACGTGTACAGAATGTAGACTTGTCTCTAAAAATGGCTCCAGTTCAGATATAGGCACTTTTGTCATTACAGAAAAATCAATTTTGATGCACAGGAAGATCTCTGGAATGGGGAGATGAAGACCTCTAGGGACCTATTTTCGGAATCTTCCAACACTGCCATTTGTTGGTCCCCTCTGCTGTAGCCCCTAATGGACTCCCTCTAAGTGTGCCTGTGCCCACAGAGTTTGCTTTACTTTGTAGCTCAGTGAACGCCAGAACTGGTGCAAGAATAATAACTGGCATTTTTTGAATATTACTCAGATCGGGCACTGTACTAATGCTTTACAAACATTATATCTTTTAATTCCTCTTTTCATTCATCATGGAGGACGAATTGAGGCTCTGAGTTTAGCTAATCTACCCAAGGTGGCAAGGTGACTAAGTGACAGAGCCAGCTTTCAAAATCAAATCTTTCTAATTCTCAAGAGTCTTTGCTCTTAACCTTAATGTCAAAGCTGTATTAGAATTGCTTGCCCTACTGTAATGAGGCCTTAAAGTAGAGACTGACTTTTTGGAACTCAAGCCTAAAGGGCATTGGGAAGAAATCACTGCTGAGTGCCATCAACTCAAGTTGTGCCTGGAACACTGCAGATGCTCCGTATATAGTTATCGAGTAAATGAAATCTATGATGGTCTAATATTAAAACATAATTGGAAACAAAGGTAGGCAACTTGGAATCTGTCAGTTGTCTGTTAATCCTTTCACAATCAAGTGTGGTCTGTGGACCAGTGTCATGGCTTCTCCAAATGAAAGTTTGTTAGAAATACAGACTCTCAGGCCTCACTCCAGAGGCAAGGAATCAGAACCTACCTTTTAACAAGATGTCCCAGGTGATTTGTATGCAGATTAAAGTTGGAGAAGGACTGGGCCTCATCTTGGTCAGAGTTCTTGGAGGCAGAACCACTTTGAATGTCTCCTTATTTACAGAAGGGGCATCTGTATTTTCCCTCTGCTAATTGAGCAGCCTCGCTAGGATAAAGACACTGCTCTCCAGGACTATCACCCAGTTACAGCCCTTCATAAATAAAGGTATCGTTGGAAAAGAAGGAAAGATGTCTTCCTCTGCTCGATAGAAAATTAAATTTCTGTACTTTTTGAGGTTTAGCTTAGGAACTAATCTGCAGTCTCTGCCACTGATGGTATTAGAGAAATATATCATGACAAAGGGTAAATGCTGCAGCAATGACAGATTTCCCTGCCAAGATTTACTCCCTCTCCCCAGCCCCACCAGTAAGGAAATGGCATCATTGCATACATGTGAGCGATTATGGTATGTTGGGAGAGGAAGGAATTAGTGTAAAGAAACTTACGAAGTTTTTTTTTTTTTTTTAAATAATTTGGAAACTTACGAAATCACTCTCTCAGGCTGTACAGGGTCTTTTAAAAAATTCTCATGAAATATAGAGAACAATATAACTGATAAATCTAATATTCTATTATCCATATTAGCCTTTTTGGGGGGATATCTTTATTTGTATTATCTGAGGAATTTAGAGAACGTTGATAAAGGATGTCTGTTTGTTGGTGGAGGTAGTCTTTTTGTTAGTTTTCTAATTATATAACTCACGAGCTTAAAGGAAATGATCATTTAAGATGTGTTCAGTATCCACACTTTTAAGAAAGAAAGTAACAATAATTTCATTCAGAATCATCAATAGAATACACAAAGCTAGTGTGATCTTGGGCTGAAACAAAAGTAGAGACAGTTTTGTATATTAGTACTCAAGTGATAGTATCTGTGTACTGATCTCTAAAATAACGTATTGTTAGATCTAAAATAGTAAATTCAGCTCTGTCTGTACTGCTTAAAAAATATGGACAAATTGGAATTCTTTCAGTGATGAGGTATCAGGATGGTGAAGGGAAAATTGAGGAATGATGGAAGGAACTGAGAGTATTTCAAATGGAGAAGACATATTCTAAGGCGAGATGACTATCTGGCATATACTATGGAAAGAGTGATTAGAGATCCTTTGAGTGACTTCATGCTATAGAAAGTCAGCCTGTGATTGAAAGAAATTTGTCTGTAATAGAAGAAAGTCTTTTGCTACAGAAAACTTGAATGAGAGACTTAACAAACAAGAACAAACATACTGAGATGCTGGGGAGAGGGATGGTCATGAATTGAGTCTCATTCATCTTTAAATCTAGGCCTTGCTATTCAGTGGACGATCAGGAATTGTGTAAATGCAAACCTGTTATTTCTTGCCTCAACTGGCCCTTGTATTTGACTCTCCAGCACCAGTTCCTCCCACAAATCTCAGAGATGACTAGAGACAGAGTAGTACTTAAATTTTGCTAATAGACTGAAATGCTTCACCATTTCATCTTCCTTTTCTCTAGATGTGCACCATAACTCAAGTTCAAGAATTACACTACACTATCCTGATTTTCATCATATCTTCACAAAGTCTTTACTTATTTTCCTTAAAACTAATTCCATTTTTAATGTAAATAAATATATCTTAAAAGGAAACTTTATAGTACTACACAGGAGAAATTAACAAGTGTTAATAAAGTGCTAAAGACAAATTAATATAAAACTGGAGACTTCTATTAATTAGAAGTAATTAGAATATGTGAGAAAGAATGGAAAAGGAAGTGACTTTCTCTCATCAATTCAATGCGTTTGGTTCCAATATCTGTCTACCACCTAAAATAATTTTAAGTATTACACTTTCGGTGAAACGGTCTAAGTCTAGGGCAGTGTGTTTTTGATACCCATTGAGCTGAAATCTTTGGATTTGGGATCAAATGCAGAAAAAATTTTTTGCTCTGACTTATATTCTGTAGCCTTTCCCTTTCACACCAAACTCCTCTTGTATTTTCCTCTGCCTGTATTGGGCATCTATTTGTTCCATGCCCTTTATTGTAGTGTTTGACTTGAACTGATGACTCTTTTTGTCCTTCAGCATTTCCACTATGAAACCCTCTGACCCATTAATTTATTTGTGTGGCAGCTTTTATATCCCTCAGTCCCCAACATTTAAGCCACACTATTGATGACAAAATCCTAAGATTCTATTTTTAATTCTCATTTGCTTTCTCTAGATAAACTCTAACTAGTTAATGGTAATAAAAAAGGTTGGGTGGGATGACATTGGAGGTGAAGGTGTTCTATACAATCCAGGAACAGACGTGTCATTGAAAATGTGAATTCCATTCCCATGTTAGTCTTGTTTTCTGAGTCATGGGCTATGTGTGAGAAAAAGGCAAAATGATTAACGACAGGAGTCTTGCAGGCAGAGAGGGGACCGATTCTTTGTGCTGAACATTCTAGTGATAAATGCTAAATCTGACATGTGTCTGTGATTTTACCCCATTACAGATGGAATTTGGCAATTTCCAGGAACTATGGGATATTATGTGAAGAACATAGACCTTTAAGTCTTACAAGATTGAGCATGAATTTAAACCCCCGACTAATGAACTGTGAGTCCCTGGGCTAGTCATTGAATCATTCCAAGCTTTATTTGCTTTCTCATGATATTGAAATAAAAATATCTTCATGCATTGTCGTGAGGCATATTAACATATGTGCTAATGCCTTCTAAATGAACCTTGTTTAATACTTGTAAAGGGTTACATAGTAGGTCTAAATATTTGCATGTCTCGGAGTGGTACACAAAAAGACTAACATAAAAGCACCTTGGAAGGATAACTGGCAAATATTAAATATCTCACCCTGTGGGCAGAGGAATCTCAGAAAATTAACCCTACATGAAAAGTAAAGTTGCTTTTCATCAACTCTGAAATCTGAAAACACGCTGGACTTATCATAAGGACTGTTTTATGAATTCACTATCTAAATAACCAGTGTAAACTGCGTTTGCAGAAATCATATCCTCCAAACAAAAAATCCCATTATTTTTCTTCTTTTATTACTAAAGTTTTTCTTTTCTTGAATTTATTTAACAATATCTAATTCTTAAGACAACAACATGTAAAAAGCACACAAAAAGAGAATATGAATTATATTCAGCCTTTTAAAATGCCCATGTGTGCATATGCTCACACCAAACACACATGACACACACAAGCACGCACACACATAACTTGCAAGAATGCTCCTCAATATGCTGACTATGATGGTTAAGAAAAATGAATGTGTTTGGGAATTACTGTTTAGTAGTTTAGAAAATGGGATTTAAGGTTGGTTCAAACAAGGTGATAAAGACTTTTCAGCCTTTTTCCCTGTTGTTTTATATAGTTTCATTTTTTTAATAACCATTTTTTTGGCCCAACATTATACCCTAGGTAGATATCTACATGTGTGACATAATGAAACAACATCATTACTCTGTTCTAAAACAATTCCCTGTGTAATAATAAGCCAAATAACTTCTTGCCCACTACAAATATCTGTGTGAAAAGAGGAAGGAGAATTGCATAGCCTGGAACTATTTCCTACTTCTTAGACCTCCATATCTGGATGTCTTTTTTCATAGTGTAAGCTATAAATTGAATGGCATAATTTGATGATGGACATAGAACTGTGTATTAGTTTTTATTTTGACAAAATCATTAAACATCATATAGGCTGATAAATGAATCACGAGGCCCTAAGCCTGCCTTAGAAGATTGCACTTCATAAACTGAATTGCTCACATGGGCAACATTTTGGTGGAAGTTATAGATTTTCTAGCATGTCTCTGATAGATAGGACTAATATAACTTCAATAAAAACTCTGGGCATGTCAATATAAAATTTTCCCTACCACTGAAAGATGTAAGATACTCCAACTAATAAATCGGATGACAATCTATTCCTTAAGGTATACTAACATACATATTGGGTTACAATAAGCAACAAAATCATCAAGGTAATAAACCACAGTCACAGAGGGGCCATTGGAGAAGGTTCCTCTCCATTGCAAGAGCCCAGCATGATGGGTGTAAGCATGAAATAGCCCCAGAATGTTAATTTCCAATAAATTGACTCAGCTATATGTGCAATGATTTAGAACTACAATATAAACTATACCTGAATGTCATATATGCCACTTGTACTTATGATCCTTCATATAAATTATATCACATACAGTAGTGGTGATATGCAAATCCAATAGGGGCTTTCAACTGAGAAACATATGAGTAATGAAATTTTGAGTTTCATGTCAGAGTTTGTCCATGATATATGAACTTGATGCCTAAATATCTGGTTAACTCGTAGTGGTGGTTTTAGATAGGTGGGTGGGGTTTAATCAAATCAGGCCTCAGGTGCTAGGTAGACTGAAAAATAAAACTAAAGAAGGTCTCATTTATGCATTTCCCCAAAATTTTGTGGTTGCTTGAGATTGTGTATTACTCTACTTTTCAGACCTCAATATCATTACTTGAAAATTGAAGGTGATAATGAATATCTCCTAAGGAAGCTACAGGGGTTACACTTTGAAGCAAGTAGCACAATCCTTGGTAGCTAAGAGATGTTAGTTTCCTTGCCTCAACTTTGCAGGCCACTTTTCACCCTCATGACATATATTACTCTTGATAGCATACCTTATTTGTGATGCATTGTTTTATCTTCTAGTTCACTTATTTCTGGAACATAAATCATTCCCTCTGCATTTATATTCATCAGACTTCTCTAAAGAAGCAGATCTAATAGGACGTGTATATCTATATTTGAGGAGATCTATTCTAAGGAATTGTCACTCATGATTATGGAGGCTGGTAAGTCCAAAATCTGTAGTTCAAGTCCAAAGGTTGTCTGCTGGCCAAACTCCCTCTTGCTCAGGGGAGGTCAGTCTTTGTTAAATTAAGGCTTTCAACTGATTGGGTGAGGCCCACCACACTATGGAGGACAATCTGCTTTACTCAAAGACCACTGATCTAAATGTTAACCTCATCTGAAAACATATCATAGAAACATTCAGAACGTTTTACTACATATCTGAGTACATAAAATTATGTGTCATCTTTTTATGCAGAAGCCTATCATTCTGTCTCCTCCTCAAATATTGTTCTTCTTTGTCCAGAATTCTCCTCCTTGGCAACTGAGCTTCATCTTTACTAGATTTTGTTAACTGGTGAACATCAGGTTATAAAATAGTCATTTTTAAAAAATTAAAATGAGTATAAAATACATTTAATGGGAAAAAGGTAGGTTTTATTTTTAATTTTTGTAGGCACTAGTCAGGCACTTGGATTTTCAGAGGTATAAATTTACATCATATCAAATATATGAAAAAGCTTTAATATACCAGTTTTTAAGAAAAGTTGGTAAACTTTTTATAGTGTGCTTTTCTAATAATTTGGCCATGAGTAATTTATTTAATTTAAAATTGAGTATGCTTTCTCAGCAAACATAGTGTCCTCTTAACAGTTATTGCAAAGTCAGAAAACTTAACCTACAACATGTCTGCAATGTAATGGGTATTTCTGTGATATCTAATTTAACAACTTAATCATTTAAAAATTAATGAGTTTTCTTAATGTTATATTTTTAGATGCTTAAATAAATATTTATTAATTTATACTTGTGCTTTTGCATTTTTCACGTTATTTAACCTCTTTTTCCTAATATATGTATTTGAAAATTGAGAATATTAATGAATATCTCTCAGGGAGGTCATGGGGGTTAGTCTTCGAAACAAGTAGCACAATGCTTTAAACCTAAAAGAGTGTCTTTATTTCCTCAAAACAGGATATATTTCACCTTGAAGCAACTCCTTTATTTTTCCTTGTTTTCTAGCTTTTTCTTTCAGATCCAAGATATTGCTCTAAGTCTGTGAAATGCACATGGTTGTAGGCAAGGTAATGATCAAGATCAATGGAAAAACTCAATTTTATTTTTCTCTGAATTTGAGGAAACCATTTATCTTGTTCTCTGTTATCTCCCCTAACCATAGTCCCTGAATGAATTCAATTCTCCACCCCTCCAGTAATTGAGAACAGAGATATTATTATTTTAATGCCTAATCCTTCCTTTAATTCTAAAGATAGGCATCAAACAAGTTTTATTATTGTCAATGGTTTGGACTACAGTCTAAAGACAGTTTAAATCCTTCCATATGAGGCAAAAACACAATTATCCCCAACTGATCCCAAGAATGATCTTAGAAGGCAATCGGGATTAAAGATAAGAGACTTAAATGACTACTTTCTAATTTTTTCTCAACAGCTACGATAGGTACTTCCCTCTAGAAATTTGACTGCATCCTGTTCTAGAAAACACAACCATTCTAGAAAATATTCCAATCTCCAAATAACTCACTTTTGAGACAATTTTTGTGAAAGACCACAGATTAGGCTCATACTACTGCCAATCTTGTCCTACCTGCTAACAACAACAACAAAAAAATCACTTAAAGTAACTCCATTATCTGTTGCTTCTATTGCTCTACCTAACTCATAGGTTAATACAGTCTCTCTCAAAACTTTTAGGTTTAATTTAATAATCTGAACCCATGTTGGATATTGTAGGAATCAAAAAGTGTCCAAGAGGTAAGGATAGTCTCAAGTATCTCAAAATAGAAGTGAAAAGATAAGATTTCAATGTCTTCAGGGATTCTAACTTCTAAGAGAAGAGATGAAATGAAGCTACAATAAAAACAATGTGCATAAATCTATATTAAATATAAAATGTAAAAGCAGTGTAAACATTTATGGAAATATAATGAGAGAGATGAGATTGGTTTCCAGCTGTGGTAGGTAAAATGGTGTCCCCCCCACAAAGAAGTTCATGTCTTAATATCCAGAACCTGTGAATATACTACCTTACATGGCAAAAGAGACTTCCCACTTTGCAGATGTGATTAAACTAAGGATATTGAGATGTGAAGATTATCCATGATTATTCTGGTGGGTCTAACATAATTATAAAGGGCTTTCTAAGAAGGTCAGAGTCAGAGAGATAGTTGAAGATGCTACACTGCTGGCTTTTAATAGGGAGGAAAGGAATGCAGCCAAGGGACACAGGCAGAATCTAGAATATGGAAAAGGCAGGGAAACAGATTCTCCCTTAGAGCTTCCAGAGGGAATGTAGCCCTACTAACACCTTGATTTTAGCCTAGTGAGACTTCTGACCTACAGAACTCTCAGATAATAAATTTATGTTGTTCTAAGCCAGTAAGTGTGTGTTAACTCGTTGCAGCAGCAAGAGGAAATGAATACACCATTCAAGAAAAATTTCAAAAAGAACCTGGAATTTAGGGTAAGATATTTACAGGTAGAATGGAGGTGTAGGAGAGGAAGAAATTTCCCTTTACCCTTTTAGGTTCTTCTGGCTGGTCTAAGAATTAAATTGACATGAGACAGAATAACAAGAGAAAATCAAACAGAGTTTAATAACATGTATACTTGGGAAAAACCCAGGAAAACTGAGTAATTTGCCAAAATGGTCAGAGCCACCATCTTAAATACTATCTTCAGCTAAAGACAAAAGAGGAAGTTGCAGGTAGTGGTTTGAGACTTTGCAGGGGAGGAGGGCAATCCACATGGAGAAGGAAAAGCAAATGTTTGGTAGACAAACATTTGTCATGTCATGCCGAGACGATGGGACATGGAGTGTACTTTGAGTAAATGGGCTTTGCTAGGTTCCTCCCTGCTTACCACCTAGTTCATATTATGCTGTAGTTATCTATGGTGATAGCTCCTTCCTAGGACAGGCCTCCTATCTTAAATTCTTTTAGGCTGTTAGGGGGAAGGTCAAAGTTTCTTCCTGAGTCTCTTGTTCTTAAAAATAATAAGCTCAAAATAATCAAGCCAAAAAGATACATTTTGGAGTGACAAATTCTGCTCACTTACAGAAGGAAAGTTCTGCCACAAGGGTTGGAGACAACCCTAGTTTCTGCTACTGAAGGAGGATATGTTTAATAAATCCTAAACAGAACAGTGTGAATAATGGTAGTGATTGAGGGGAATTTGTAGGATAAAGTCTGTCTAGTATTCAAAATTTTTTCTTTTCCATATATTCGATGGAAAACCAACGCAGACCGAGATGTACACACTCACCCATCTTCACCCTCACCCACACCCACACCCACACCCACGCCCTCCTCCACACACACAAACATATGCAAGTTGTTACATAAGGCACTTAATGTCATTGTGAGTGTTTGTTCATTGATCTCCCTTGCTATTATTACAAGTCACTCAGCAGTTGTGGTTATTTTTGTGTTGTTGTTGTTATGATTTCCATTGTTATTTCCCAAATGAGCCCTTTCAGGCAATGCTAATGAAACGTGCCTGAAAATGGTGAACCAAATTCTAACAATTGCTTTCAATATTCTGGGGCCATATGGGAAGGAAACAGGGAAAAGTCAAAATATTTTATAAGAGTATGACATTGCTAACTTATTTGTTTGTTTCCCCTGCCTTATTTCCCTCATGTGTAGAATGAGGCTAACAAATACTACCTCAGATGTTTACTGTAGACATTAAAAGATATGTTGCCCTCACATTACCTAGGGGAAAAAAAGAAGAGGGAAGAAGAAAGAAGGAAAGAAATAGAATATTATTATTGATTAAATGCATATTAATGCTGTAATTGTATTGTGTTTATTTCATAATAGACTATATTTTTGAAAACATTTACTCCTATTTCCCTAATAAACTTTCTACTCTGAAGTTCTGAAGAATAACAGAATTGCTGGCTAGGGGAATGTTGGTGTCTGTTTACAAATAGATATTTAATTTTATGGCTGAAACTTCATCTTAGTAAGCAAAAGAAAAAAAAATCAATTGTAAACAAAAAGTTGCAGATTTTTCTGTTGGAATGAGTTAATCCTGGGTCACTATAAACTTTCTTATCCCAGCACATGTTGATTTAGGAAAAAAAAAAGAAATCTCAAAATAAGCAGAAATTATTTCCCATTGACAAAATTAGAATGACATATTTCAAAATACAAATTCATAATTCTGTTGCAAATAACAAAGATAAAAGTTCTAAATTGTTAGGATTCTAAACAATTCTACAAAATGATTTAGTTAGCACTCTGAACTTTCCAAAAGAATGACTGACAAATTTTATCCAGGCTAATGGAAATGTTTTGCTTTTCATTTACTTTCATTTCGTATAGGGATTAAAAAGGACCTGAGAATTACCTAAAATAGAGAGAGTTAAGAAGAGACAACTTTGAATCTGCCTAAGCGTAAAACATGACATGAGAGCAGGGGGAATTCTAATTCTATTAAACATAGTGTCTTCAGTGGGAAAATTGAACTGGTCAAGACTGGTCAGATAGTATTAAGTGAAAAAAGATGGCTAATGGCATGTCACGGAGGTCAGTGTGTGGCCCGCCTATCGGCATGGCTTCCCATCACAATAGACAGATGTGTAAATCACAGAAAATTGGAATGGTCAACTGCCAAGAGGAAAAATTGAGAAGCAAGTTCTTTTAAAATGGCAATACATTGCCACTCTTTGTGAGATTTTCAGTTCATAGCAAAGACTTTATGAAACAAAGGATTCTGACACCCTGTTTGGATAAATGATTGTGTTACAATTCTCCATTATGAAAACTGATTTGACATTGACCCATTAGTTTGTATTCAAACTTACTAAATTTAATGAAATTTGCACATGGAAATACTGGATATTAACGCATAGGTCCCAGTTAGTCATTGACTAACAGAAAACTACTAAAATTAAATGAGTAATATTAGCCTCCACTATTGCTTGTAATTTTATCGTTATCATGTCCTCGGAAAAACTTCTAAAGATGGCAACATTACTCCTATTCTACAGATGCGAATAGTGAATTTTAGGGAGCTTGTCACTTGCTGACGTCCATGTTGCTAAAATGATAACAGAGTTGAGATTCTAATCTCAGTTTTTCTTATCTTGGAGTTTAAGATTTTTAACAGCTATATGCAAATATACACACCACACACACACATAAACAGCCTATCCTGTATATGTATGTATGTAGACATATATGTATGTATGTATCTATTTATCTATCTGTCTATACATATACTGTGGGTTGGAATTGTTCTCATGTATCTTTCAGAATTGTCCCTCACCAGAGCCATTTGAGGAAGAGAGAGGCACTATTCTTCAGGTGACGATAGAGTGGCCTTCGACAAGGAGAGCAGTCAGGTAACAGGAAGAAAGAAAAATTGCTAAGGTTTATTTCTTCTATGAGAAGGTAAAAAGAACCAAGGTTGCAATTTAAAGCCCCATGTATCTTTGAAAGCATTCTAAGAGGCGCATTAAGCCAAAGTGAGAAATTGATATGGGATCTTACTGAAGTAGTCAGAATTTCCAGATTGAGGAAAAGAAGCTCCTAAACCTATCTTCAGTTCTCCAGATATGCCAAAATCTCATCCTTTGCCACTGACATGAAACATTCTTTTTGAATATGAGCAGTTTTCCTAAATGAAGTAGTAATTTTTTTTTCATGTAAGTACTGTATGTATGCTTAGGTCTATGAATATATGTCAAGATACATATCTCTGTAATATAGATGCATGAATTTCCTATAAAGTAGAGAACTTCTGCTGAATGGAGTAATTAGGCAAAAAGAAATTGAAATTCTGAAAATGATAGCTTTGGGTTCAAATCCTAATTCATAATTGAATGAAAATGTTAATATTTATTAAAGTATTGCACACCTCTTAGAGTTCTTGTGAAAAAATAAAATTATTAAAATAATCATTAAGTCTCACAATAATGACAGGTCTTATTAGGGCTTAAAGCTGTTTTTTTTTCTCCTCATCCTCAGTCTCATTCAAATCATATAGAGGTTTCAGGTGATATATGGAAAGACATATTTTTTTGTCTGAGTTAGGACTTTGCAGCAGAAGATGATTATATAAAGTCACCCAAAGGTGAATGAGATAACAATGTCCATTGAACGTATGCTGTCATCAGTACAGGCATTAAATTACATCTGACTCCTATTGTGAGTTGAATTAATATGCAACAGCGTCTATCTCTGTGCCTGACACATCCTGGACAGGCAATATTTTGTAATTAAATCTACATCTGAATTTATCAGCCACATGCAATATCCTGGGTATGTACAAGCTTATACCTTGGATTCAAAGACAAACAAAACATGATTCTTGTTCTTGGGAACTTCAGAATATGGGACAAAGATAAGTAATATTCAATATGACAATTAAATACATTGTGTTAAGTATTAAAATAAAGATAAGTATACAGTTCTTTGGGAGCAACCAACCTTATCCTTTGATAATGTAGGGTAGACCATGTTATTCATCAAAATTCTGTATTGCTCTGAAGTTTACTCAAGGTTAAAGCCAAAATCTTTATAGTAGCCTATAAGGCCATATGTAATTGTTTTCTCTATATACTTGTGACTCCCATGTCTTACTCTTTCCCTCTACTCACTGCAATCCAAATTTTTTGCTCTTCCTCAACAATGGTGCACGTATTCCTATCTTAGGCTAATTATACAAGCTTGCTTCTCTGCCTACATCATTCTTCCTTAGCCATTTGTTTGGTTCACCCTCTCAACTCCTTCAAGTCTTTGCTCAAATGTCATCTTCTCAATGAGGCCTACTCTGATCACTCTTTTGAAAATTCCTACCCACCAATCCCCTCAGCATTTCCTATTCCTCATCCTGCTCTACTCTTTTGGTCTTCTCAAAAACTTTTTAATAGACTTTTTTTATGCTTATTTTTTTTCTTCCCTACTAGAATATAACACTCATGAAGACAGAAACGTTTGTTTTGTTTATTAAGTTGTTCTGAGTACTTATAGTTGTACATGGTACAAAGTAGGTACTGAATTAATATTTGTAGGATGAATGGAATAACTACTTTTAATTGTGGGAATTAGGAACAGCTTCATAGAGAGGATTAAAATTGATCTGGCTCTTGTGAATGAAAAATATTATTATCCAGTTGAAGAAAGAAATGCATTCACGTAGAAGAAATAACAAGAATATATGATGTCTTTGGTTGGATATTAGTAAATATAAAGTTTTTTGGGGGTGTGCAGTAAAGACAATACAATACAATACAATACAATTAGGGAACTGAATTTTTATCTTGGGGAATTTTTAAAGGTTTTAAACAGAAGTCATATTAGATCCATCTTTTAGTGATATCCTTTGGGACATTGCTAGAATGATGAACCTTGAGAAGATAGTGATGATTGAAACTAGATTAATGCTTGTGAAGATAAAGAGAAGTAGATAGAATTAAATAACATTCCTGATATAAACTAAGCACAATTTGGCAACTGAATGGGTATAGGAAGCTAAGGAAAGAAATCAATTGAGAAATTGGAGGAGATTTTCCTGGCTAAAGATACTGGGTATCTAGTAACATGATTAGGTAATATAGAGAATATAACATGGGGAGCAGTAGATAAGGGATTCAATTTACATGTGGAATAAATAAAACATACAGCAGGAGAACTGAAGAAGGCAATTTCCATAAAATTCTGAAGCTCAAGAGAAGGAGAATTTGAACAGACGATTAAGATTAATTGGTATATACATAGCAGATAGAGTCATGGACATGGATACAATCGATGAATGAGAGATAGAATAGTAAAAAATGATAAGGAGACATTTCTGAAGAATAATAAACATTCATGAATATACCATGCATAAGTACTATGGAAGGTCCATGTATAAAAGTTCTTGGAGGGGCCGGTCTGGTGACGTAGCGGTTAAGTTCGTGCGCTCTGCTTTGGCAGCCCAGGGTTCGCACGTTCGGATCCCAGGCACGGACCAACATACCGCTTGTCAAGCCATGCTGTGGTCGCATCCCATATAAAGTAGAGGAAGATGGGCATGGCTGTTAGCCCAGGACCAATCTTCCTCAGCAAAAAGAGGAGGATTGGCAATGGATGTTAGCTCAGGGCTGATCTTCCTCACCAAATGAAAAAAAAAAGGTCATGGAAGAACAGAGGAAGGAAGATATAATGCTAGTCTATTAAGGAAAGTATTCATAGAGGAGGTCTTGGAGGCCTCAGAAAAGAAAGGAATTTTACTCAAAGAGCCTTTCAGACAAAGACATACAATTATGCATGTAAATATAACTTAGGAGTAGTTTATTGTATCTAGTAGACCAGTTATAGGTTTGGAGACGGACATAAAGTCAGGAAAGTTAGTCTGACTTGTAAAACCCCTATACAAAGTGGCTGCTGCCCTAAAAAAAAGACATTGCTTTCCACTGTGATTGGGAGCTTATAATGAGTTTTAAACTGAGTGAAATGATCATATTTATGTTTTGAAAAGACAACTCAAAACAGTAACTTTAAAGATACATGCACTGAGAGATGAGTCAGGGTGTCACATTAGGAGAGATAATAATAGCTAAGGCAAGAGAGGGTGAGAATCTGAGCTCCAGTAGTGGCAGCAGGGAGGGAAGGAAAAGAGAATTCACTTAAGTTAGAATGAGTAGGAACTAGAACTAAAAACGTGAATTGATGTGGTAGGCAGGGGAAGGAAGAATTGAAGGTACTTACAGCCTGGCTCAGTGTTTGGATAGATATTCTATCTATTAATTTCAGGAAAAAAATAAAATACATTTTTATTTTTGAAATAAAACTGAAATAAATTTAGGTTTGGAATGAGCAGATATTTACAGTTTTCAATTAGCAGTTCCCACTAGCCAGTATGAACTTGGGAAAAGTCGTAGGAATGGTGCAATATTAAACTTAGGTATTCTGACTTACAGCATGCATAGCATCAACGGATAGCTGCTATATCTTTACCAATAAGACTTTGTTGATTTAACTTTTCATATTAGTGTAATTTTCATGAAATGATTTAAAATAAACTGAAATTTGTATAGATGACTTTGGCTCTCACAGTACTTTTCATTATGTGGGAAGTTTAAATTATCAACTTCAAAAACAATTTTGAATTATAAATTATCACTAAAATCTCTACTTCATGATGGAGTGTCTAGTATCACACCTAATCTCTTACTCAGAATGACCATGAAACCATTTGAAGGCATCAGAAAGCAAATCAAGATACAGGAGAAAAGAACAGTGCATTGGGGAACTCCAATATTTGCCACTATTTTTATGTATATTTTTTCTATCTCAGGGCATTGCCTGATTTGCAAAGTGAGACATAAAATAGAAAGTTGTGGCTCAGAGCCCGTAGTGGTCTTCCAGGTCTGGGAGTATACACACAAAAAAATAGGAATTGGGGGTTCCAAGTCTTCTAGGCCTTGAGGAATAAAGATCCCTGAAAAAAAAAGAACTACAAAAAATCAACCTGTTATTTTGTTTAGTTTGATCACAAGGCACTTGCCAACATATTAACTTAAAGGAATAGGAGGTGAAAAATTTTATAGAAAGCTGGTGCTTAGAAGTTAAAAAGCCTAGAAGAGCTTTAGCAACCTCATAATGCTGAGGAAGAAAAAGAATTGAACACTAAGACTTCTTTGGGACCAGAAGCCCTGATAAGCACATAAGCTTTCAGTTTAAATCCTAGAACGGTTCTAGTCTAGGAGTAAGGCAAACAGGAAGTGGAACAGCCTAAAACTCAGCCTTGAAGTAACTCAAATATTAATTGGATCAAGACAATCAGGCTACACTCCAATAGTCTACTAGACAAAAGCTAAATCCTCTCTGGAGGAAGATAGCATCATATATACTCCTTGTGCTTTTCCATATACATTGAGGCATTGGATCAAAAATTACTAGGTAGAGACTTATGCTTCCTCTGAGGTCATAGAAAGTTGCAGGAGAATGTGCTCCTACCTTAGTGATTACAATATGCTGGGTAACCTGCAAAATCATGTTTATAGGGCCAGCCCCATGGCTTAGCAGTTAAGTGTGCACACTCTGCTACTGGCAGCCCGGGTTTGGATCCCGGGTGCACACCAACACACCACTTCTCTGGCCATGCTGAGGCTGCGTCCCACATAAAGCAACCAGAAGGATGTGCAACTACGACATATAACTATCTACTGGGACTTTGCGGGAAGAAAAAAAGGAGGAGGATTGGCAATAGATGTGAGCTCAGAGCCGGTCTTCCTCAGCAAAAAGAGGAGGATTAGCATGGATGTTAGCTCAGGGCTGATCTTCCTCACAAAAAAAAAAAAAAATCATGTTTATAAATCCCAACAGAGAGCGAGAACATGAAATCTAATGAACTAAAATTGAGAGAGAGTTGAGCCCATCCTAGGAGAGAATAAACTCATGGCTGCTGTCACCCTGGGTGCAGCAGTGGGAAAAGGAAAAGTTTACTATAAATATGGGTAAGAAAAAAAACCCAACTTAACTTTTAATGAATTTTCAAAGTTCAAGGATGAACTGACATGGCAATTTAGTATCCCTGGGAGCCACAAACAGAAAAGAAAATCTGACTACCTGACAATTCTTTTCACTAAGTGCTTTCAAGAAAGAATGGGAGTAGGAAAGGTATTCAACGTTAGGCCCAGAGTATCTGGAATGTTTCTTGCAGACTGCTCTGCCCTCATACTTCTGTCCTGACGTCTGTGCGTTAGCTCGTGTCTCTTTCAGTTCTCACACTACTCTACTACTCCAGGAATCCCCTGCCTCCTTAACAGTGTAAGGCCTTGGGTTCCTCTGGGGTTTCTCTCACATCTCTTGCCCTCTCATTACTCATCAGCAGGCACTGAGGTGATACCAATGGCTGAGAGAAACTATTCAGACACTCAGAACCTAGGGCCTGCTAAAGGAGAGCTCATCATTCTATCCTCAAACCATTTGAAAATTGTAACAAACTGACCCTAAACAATGCAAAACAAAACCCAAACACAGATCGACGGATTGACCGGTCCTCCACACAAGCAGCCTGACAGAAGAAGAGGAGTGACCTTTTCTGTATATAAAAGTTATTTCTACAAACTGAACGTTCTTTTACTCAAAATGTCCAGGCTTCATCAAAAAATACTGGAAAAGAGACTTCTAGTTTTAGCCAAGATCAGGAAATGAAGGCCAGCTATTGCAAAGATATGGAAAACAAGGTGATGCCTGCAGTGCCCAAGCTTGCTGACTGTAGAAAGTTTCCAAATCACAGTGAAGGGAGCAGGAATTCAGGAAGAGCCTGCCAGGCTCCCAGAGTTGAGGAGACAGGGTTGGGAATCTGGGAAGGCAAAGGCGACTAGAGTTTGCAGGGCAGAGTACCAGAGAAGAGAGAGCTGCAGAGAGATAGAGCTCTAGAGATCTGCAGAGGGTCCCCCTTGTATTCAGTTGAATACTGGATAGTACATGAATGTGAGGACAGTAATGATGGCTGGGATAGAACCATTAAAAAGATTCAGAGGGAACGATGCCCAGAGATTCCATGGTACTGGGAATAAAGCCTTTTCCCACCAGCTTGAGTGAAAAACCTCATAATTTACAGGACATCAAGTGAGGAACAACAAAGGGTCATGTCTCAGTAGTGAGTGCAAACTAACTCTAGAATAAACACTGGCTGGCCTCACTTAAAAAAAGTTTAAAAGCAAAACTCATAGGATCACAGTGTTCTAAGTAACTTTACCACATCTAAGAATATGTATAGAAATACAAAAATAACTAGCACTACACCAGGTAAAATTTACAATGACTATCATCCATTAAAAAGTAGCCAAGCATGTTGAGAAGCAGGAAGATCAATGAAACTGGCCAAGATATGACATAGATGATACAATTAGTTGACTAAAATAATAAAAAAATTATTAAAACTGTGTTCTATATGTTCAAGAAACTAGAGGAATGATTAAACATGTTAAGATATAAAAAATAGACCCAAATAAAACTTTAGAGATTAAATCTATAATGTTTAAAATGGAAAATACAATGACTGTGATTATCAGCATATTAGCTATTGTAAAAAAAAGATTAGTGAAATTGTAGACATAGCAAAGGAATCTATTCAAAATGAAATAAAAAAAATTGTTTTAAAGTGGAGCATCCGTGATAAAATGGAGTCATTGATCCAAAATAAAAGGGCACAAAATCAAATTTGACAAACAGAAAAGAAAGAGGAAGACAGTAGATTTAAACTGAACTATACTAATAATCTTTTAAAATGTAAATGGCTTTAAAATCCCATTTAAATTCAGATATTGCCAGATTTGGCTTAAAAAAGGAGATCAAGACCTAACTATATGCTGCCTACCAAAAAAAAATCCACTTTATTTATTTATTTTTTTTGTGTGAGGAAGATCACCCCTGAGCTAACATCCATGCCAATCCTCCTCTTTTTGCTGAGGAAGACCAGCCCTGAGCTAACATCTATTGCCAATCCTCCTCCTTTTTTTCCCTTTTTCTCCGCAAAGCCCCTGTAGATAGTTGTATGTCATAGCTGCATAGCCTTCTAGTTGTCCTATGTGGGACGCGGCCTCAGCACGGCCGGAGAAGCGGTGCGTCGGTGCGCACCCAGGATCCGAACCCAGGCAGCCAGTAGCAGAGCGCACTCACTTAACCGCTAAGCCATGGGGCTGGCCCAAAAAATCCACTTTAAATATAAAGAAACAAACGGGTTAAAAATGAAAGGATAGCAAAAGAGATGCTATGCTAACATTAATTAAAACAAAGCTAAAGTGGTTATATTAACATCAGAGAAAATAGATTTCAGAATAAAGAATATTACCAAGAATAAATAATATTATTTCATTATCTATCTCTCTCTCTCTCTCATCTCTCTCTCTCTCTACCTACCTAGCAACCAATCTATAAATTTTTCTATCAATCTACTCCTTTAATTCAATTAGAAAAAGCTAGGGAATCTAATACGAAAGGCAAAAGTCTTCATCAGGCACCTTACCCAAGAGGATATTTAACATCTAACTAGTCAGTAGGAAAGTGCACATTAAAACTATACAAAGGTATATTATACACCTACCAAAATGGCTAAAATTGAAACAAAGGTTATACCCAACAGAAATATAATCAGATACGTGTAATACATATTAGTATCAGGTTGTTCATAATAACCTGAACTAGAAACATCCCATAGCAAAGAGGTGATCAAACCATGCTATATTCTATGTGTCACTGCACTGATGAATATCATAAATGTAACACTCAGGAGAAGTATTCAAACACATGCATATTGTATGACTTCATTAGTATAATTGGTTTTTTTTTTTGAGGAAGACTGGTCCTGCACTAACATCTGTTGCCAACCTTCCTGTTTTTTCTTTTTTCTCCCCAAAGCCCCAGTACATAGCTGTGTATCATACTTGTAAAGTTGTAGCTCTGCTATGTGGAGCTCTGCTATGTGGCCCCAGTATAACTTTTTGAAACAAGCAAAATTACTCTATGTTTAGATGTCATAGGTGTGATTGCCGTTAGGGGGCACAATGACTGGGATGAAGCATAAAGGAAGCTTTTGGGGTGCTAGTAATGTTCAATTTTGATCCACCTTGTAATTAAACAAGTGTCTTCACTTTTCAAATATTAATTGACTTGATCTATTTATGAGTTGTGCACATTTTCTGAATACATGTTTTATTCCACCAAAATGTATATTTTCTGGGTCTGGTCCCGTGGCTTAGCGGTCGCTCCGCTACTGCCAGCCCGGGTTCGGATCCCGGGCGTGAACCGACGCACCGCTTCTCCGGCCTCGCTGAGGCCACGTCCCACATACAGCAACTAGAAGGATGTGCAACTGTGACATACAACTATCTACCGGGGCTTTGGGGAGGAAAAAAGGAGGAGGATTGGCAATAGATGTTAGCTCAGAGCCAGTCTTCCTCAGCAAAAAGAGGAGGATTAGCATGGATGTTAGCTCAGGGCTGATCTTCCTCACAAAAAAAAAAAAAATGTATATTTTCAAAAATGATCTAAATAATATTCACACTCAAATTTTCTCAGAAAAATGTCCTTGAACATTTTTTATTTGATAGCATAAGCATATTCATATTAAAAAACTGTAAAGGGCATATAAATTTAAGACATGTGGAGACACATTTGACACTTTGTTCCTGAAAAATTAAATCTTTTAAATGTAGTTTCTATGATTCTGAAAAAATGCAAATGGCTATTTTCTTTATAAAAAGCATTAGTGCTGTAATATAAAATTAGATATGAAAAAATGATAAAGAGAATTTTGTGTCATGGGGAAAAGCTACATGTCTTTGCAAAATATAAATATCATAATACACATTTAATCACAAAAACTACTTCAGTCTACCCTCCGTCCATTAAACACTTTAATTTCAAACTGAATAAAACATTCCAACTGAAAGAATTATTTCGCATTTGTCTGCTTGGTGTTCTTTTTTCTCTTCTGTTTATTAACTAATGCATAGTTTGGTCAAAACAGTTTCTATCATTTAAATTTGCACAAATTATTTTGGATATCACCAGAGTTAAAAATGCATGCCAACATTAAAAAGAGGGAGAGAGAGAGCAATAATGTTGCTGAATGTTTCATGATCAGCATTTCCAGTTCTGCTTTCGTGTAAATATAAATGACACCCTGTCTCTGAATATGGACTATGAGTCTTACACACTTGAACAGCCTTGCCTTCTTCATGCTAATTTCTGCCCTGTGTGAAATCCCATAAATGTCACATCTGCCACAGCCCCTTTCTTAGTCTAACATACGCTTTCAATGGAACTAAATGTTCATCATTATCAAATGGGAAAATATATGTGAAAGTACTTTGAAAACTATAAACCACTAAAGAAACAGATACAACACTCTGTTGTCACTAAGGGGTCCTTGGTTTCTGATTTAGCAAATTAGGACCACGGGGAATTCCTGGAGGAAGAGAAATATTGTTTATTGGGAAATAAAAACTTGCTTCACAAGTAATTCTCAGAGACTGGGTGGGACTGAGCCATTTCAGAGGCTGGCATGTGGGTCAGTCTGTAGCTATCACTTTCTCCCTGGAGACAGAGGAAGTTTTGAGTATAGAGGAGAAAAACCCAAGGAAAAAGATAGCTTTCTCTTCCAGATATGGGCAGGAAGTTTTGAGGATGGATACTAATAAACCTTGGCCAGTGGGTGTCAGTTCTCTGGGTTTTTGCTTAAAGATAAAGCCAAGATATGTGTGACAAAATCATTAGAAAATAACTCAGACTTGACTGAACTCTGAACCCAGGAGATTATTAGTCTTAATTTTTCTAAGTAAGACCGTTCTGTTTAATCTGCTTTCCCTAAACGTAAACCTCTCCATTCTTCCCACCAACACCCTCCCCATCCCAACGCATGGAGATATTTAACAATCAGGAAGGAAGATGATCAGGCAATTATGGCATTTAGATATCATTAGGTGCTCAAACTGTTTCTTCCTGTTATTGCACACTTCCTATCTCAGTAGACGAAATATCTGAAAACAATCATTGCAGGGAAGAACTTTAAGTAAAATCAGATATAAGCAACTAAAATCTTGAGAAGCACTGAAGCTTCATGAATAATTCTTGAATAGTGTGGTGTGAATGCCGCCTTGCTCAACTCACAGAGTCTTTCAAGATGTTAGTTTCATGTTTTATTCAGGCTCAACATAAATGTTAACGTGGTCCTCATCAGATTCCTTTTATCTAACTCTGAAGACTGATGTGTTGATGTTGTAATATGGGAAGAAGGCCTTGGGGATAGACTTTAAATGTCCATCCAGGTATTCTGTGAGGAGTCACAAATGAATTTATTTTCCAGAAACTGAGTTGTAAATCTGTATGTCTCAGTGCACCACCTTAGCAGGCCCATCTGCTGATCAGCATTAATTAGTCTTCTATTGTCCAATTTGTAATCTAGATATGTTTTATAAAGATATAACCGGCGAAACATCATAGTGTATAATCTTTCTCTGAAAAGATTCTGCTGAGCAAGTGACCAATAAATTGTATGTAATGCAAACATCAGTCAAAGAGAATGTCATTAAAAGCTTACTATAGCAGAGTCTCCATTGAGAAAGAAAACTAATCTAACTATTGGCCTATCTTCATTATGAATTGTTACTATTGTGATTATTTTATGATTCTACAAGTCAATAGTCCTCATGGGATATTTAAGTTCCTGAGTTACTTACAAATTAAGTTTGGGACCTCAAGTTATTTGTAAATCAATTAGCTGTTTGTTTCTTAGCTCAAAATCTGCTTTGAGCTACCCTATTCTCTTTGGTAATTAGGGCCCCCAGCTACTCTGAATGGTGTATTGCTGTTAGGTTTGAACATTAGGGAGTGGAACAAAGATATTTTCATGTTGCCTATTGTTGGATCATTCTTACTAAAACATTATTCCATTAGGATCATGAGTTACTTAATGGAAACCTGATAAGGACTTTTCAAATTTTTATGCGGCACTTAAAACATGAAATTAACATCTAGAAAAACTTTACATTTATCAATGCAGCATTCACACTAATTGCCGTTAAGGACAATTTTCCCAAGATTTCCTAGATTTTGAGTCTATCGCCTACCCTATACGTATCAAGAACGTGGCTCAAGGGGGCTCTGAGCAATTCTTCCCAGAATACAGTTCAGTAGGTTACATACATAGGATGCTTACAAAGTAAGTGGATAGCCACTGAAATTGAAGTTAAATTCTTTATTTTGAATGGGTGAAGGGATGCTCCTATAGGCCAGAGGCTAACTGTTTTAACAAACTATTGTACTGCAAAGCACCTAGCCAGAAAAGATTGTCTAATAATCTTGTGCAAAAGAAATCCTTTGGCCTAGTAGCAGTTGTCTTCCAAGAGTTATTTAGTTTGAACTAAAACATGTATTTTAACTATGGCCAAATATTTGACTTCCTGTACCATGACTTACAATGTGGTTTTCATTTAATTGAACTTGACAAGACTGCAAAAGGATTTGGAATCCAACATGTCAAAACAGACCATCTGCCTATGTGTTTGAAGCCAACGAGACAGTGAATCTTTTGGTTTGTGTTAATTTACTATATGAGAATCGACTATCTCTTTTTATGCCTCTTCATTGTCTGAAGATGGAAACCACATTCTTATAGAAGGTAGATGGATTCACCAGTCTAATGGGCTGCATCCAGGTGGAAGGTGAGGAAAGGTTTCCTTGTTATCATTAAGAATAACAAATAAGAATAATAGCTGCTAATCTATATTGAGGACTAACTTTGGACTAGAGAGTTTGATAAACACTTCCTGTGCACACCTTTAACTATCACAACAACTGTATCAGTTTGAGTCTATGATAACTCAAAAGTTCTAAATGAGACAACTCAGGCACAGAGAAATCAAGTAATCTGTCCAAGGTCACGTAAGTAGAAGTTATAGATCTTGGATTTGAAATTAGGGACGTCTAATCCCAGTGCAGTGGTCAAGCATTTAAACTGTTACCATGTTACCTTACTTTGCTAAACAGCCCACATAGAACATTATTAGAATTTACTGTGAAAATGGTTGAGATATTTGAAATCATTCATCATCAGTAGTGGGGTCAATAACATTTTCAAGGAATCGTATTTGAAGCTTTCTTTGAACATGTGCTTGATTTGTGGGTCATTCGGGTCACAGAATAGAACAAAATGGGAGAGCTGACTCTGGGAGACAGGAGATCTCTTTCTTCCTTCTCTTGCTAGTGATGTGAAGTTAAGCGATTCCCTTGACCTTTTTGGACTCCAACGTCCTCATCTTTAAAAATGAAGAGACTGGACTAAATTATGTCTAATTCCTCTCCAGCTCTGACCTTCTGTTTCAACAAAACCATATCCTTTACATTTATGAAGGAACAACGACATAAAAAAATAGTAATAAAATAAATGTGTGTAAATACCCTTATAGATTTTGCTGACCCTGCACTCCATGAACAGCATCTCCACTGCTTGTCTGAAATATCATCATGCATTTTTCCCCTCAGCCCTGGGTGACACATGCTAATTAGAAGAAAAACACCTTTCTAAGTGAAGGGAAACTCTTCATCTTCCACTTCACCATATGACTCCTGGGCTTAAAGAAACATTTTATGGGTGTTTTTTAATATGCTATTGTTTTAACCTATCGACCTTGTCTTGGGCACTTTATTTTCTGTCTTCAGCTTCAATATTCATTAGTAACACTGTTTCAAAAAGGAATACGAATGACGTTAGGAAATTGAGCCCTACTGGAGCTAAGAAAACCATGCTAGTGCTCAAACATTGTAAGGATACGGTAGATGTTTGATGTTTCCATACAAAGGGCTGGTTTCAAATGGTTGTGAAAATATGCAGAGACTTCTCATGCAAATAGCACATTTAAAGACAAACATTTTAAAAAATAACAATAAAGGCAGAATTTACTTCCCACCACAAGTTGAAACTTTATTATATGTCAAATATATTATTTGGGGCTGGTATGGAGCATGACATACTAAATGTTCTGACCCTGGTAGCATATGCATAGATAATATATGGCTCATACAACTTTCATAAGCTTTCTCTGCTGATTCTCTTCTAATATCTCTCTAAAGATATTTGTGGTATCATTCTTCATTTATTTTGCATGCTGCTTTCACCTATTGTGGATAAACATGAATAAAAAATTCTGGAGGTAGGAACAGTTATCTCTGCTGATGCTTGCTGAGGTTTTAGTAAAATATACATGACATCAGTGTCCAGGCGTGTATCTGTGAATCACATAGCAGTGAAAAACCCAGAGATAATAATGATCTTTCTTGATGATGGAGAAATTAACACCTCAGTAATATAGGATGTACAATAGTGTGGACAGAGTTTCCTATTTGCCCTTGAACTATTTGATATGAATGCAAATAACTAACTCATATGATTCTAATTTTGAAGAACCTATTCAGGAATGTTAAGAGATGCAAAAAGATGGAAAGAAAAGGACTTGTATAATTTACTAGAGAAAATCCTCAAGTTAGTTAATAATTGGTACCTAGACATCTCCCACATGAAAACAAAAAATCTCAAAAAAGAAAATATGGACCTCTTGGCTTAAAAACTGGATTCCTTTCTTCTTCTCCACTTCACTAATGTTCCTCAGCCCTGTATAAAAAGCAAAACTCTTCATATACCATGAACTAAGTTTTCTGTAGGTTATTTAATTAGGCGTCTTAGATTCCTTGAATTTATAAAACTAAATCAAATGCATGCCTATAATGTTTGGCTTCTGTAAAACAGGCCATTTCCAGTATCAGTCAATTCTGGTTTTGTCTAACATGAAGATATCTGAACTGCTAAAGTGAGGCCTTGCTTATTGCACTTGGCAGGCCAGGGATAACTGAAACTTTTTGTACTTGGAAAAGAAAGCATTGCATCATAAAATCACAAGAGATAAAGACTGCTATGTTAACGGTAGTTGCTTTTGTGTGATCAGTGATTTTTTTCATATTTCTATATTTGGTACATTTTTAATATAATTTTCTATTGCAAATTTACAAAAATAATAAAGTTAATTGAAAACAAGCTAACAAAATCAACAGCAGCTTTATGCTAAGTGTACCTTTCTTTCATTGCTCAACTTAAAGAGCAGTATGTGTTATTCATTTACATATATGACATGAAAATATTTAGTATGTATTATATGCCAGAAACTGTGGAAGGTGTTGTGTATGAATAAACTCAAATCCATATGGTATTTCTACAAGGTAGGTCATTATTATTCTTGTATTATAGGTGAAGAAACAGATATTCAGAGACTTTACGCAACTTGTAAACAGCATATCTCTAGATCTATTGAAATTCATATCAGATCATTTTTAAAATTCTTTTTTTTTTTTCTTGGAGGACACCCGAGACTAGGCTCTACTGATCTATTCTTCTATGAGTGGCTTTGGGCCATAGTGTGGCCAGGAATATTAAAGTCACTTTGTAGTCAGTTTTTATTCAGGTGAAACTTTCTAAATCTTAGTTGGAATGTAATTTTACTTTTTCTATTAAACACTTTTACACTGAAATGTATTAATTTGGGTCAATCATATTATTGTAGTAGATGGCATACAACTGAACAATTCTAGTCATCTGTTTTTTGCTTACTACCTAATAACAGAGGAGACTTTTATTTTTTTAAATCAATGCATCCCTTTTATTAGATCAATTCTGACTCTTAGAACTTTGATATTTTACTCTTAGCCCTACTATCTGGAGTCATGTAAATGTTTCGTGTGGGAAAAATACTTTGTTTTATTGTAAGCATTTAAATGTTCTAACCATGAGCCTCACCAGCTCAGATGTTCTCAGGATATTTAACCTGGGGATGAGCAGACATGGGTTATTTTATTGATTCCTCATCAGTTACAGTTTCTACATCCTCACCCTCTTGTTAGCAGTCAGGGTTGAGCATTAGTTAGCCTCTGCGGTCCAGCTGACTGGCTTGAATTCCTGGTTCTGTCATTATAGCTCTATGACCTCAGGAAAACAACTTGCCTCAATGCACTTCCACTGCTTCATTGTAAAAGAGAGTTTAAACTGTGGAACTTGCCTTATAGAGTTTTTAATACAGTGAAATTTAATAATTAAGCTGGCTGGGGCCGGCCTGGTGGTGTACTGGTTAAGTTCGTGGGCTCTGCTTCAGCGGCCCAGGGTTCTCAAGGTTGGATCCCGAGTGCAGTCCTACGTGCCACTCATCAAGCCATGCTGTGGCAGGCTCCCACATATAAAGTAGAGGAAGATGGGCACGGATGGCAGCCCAGGGCCAATCTTCCTCAGCAAAAAGAGGAGGATTGGCAACAGATGTTCGCTCAGGGCTAATCTTCCTCACAAAAAAAAAAAAAAATTCACCTGGCATGTAGTAAGAGGAAATCCTGATCTATTTGAATGGCTTTTCTCTAAAACCTTTGAAAGGGATGATTATTAATGAATATGTAGACCTTGATGAGCTTGATTACTGCCATCACAGTAAAACATGCTCTAACACTCCCATCTTGACAAAAAAAAATCCCTTGACTCAATGTCCCCTTCAGCTCCTACTCCAATTCTCTGTGACCCTCTACGGGCAAATGACTCAAAAAATGCCTCAACCTACAGTTTTCCATTATTCATCCCCCACTATCTAATCAATACCTTCCCATCAGTCTTTTGGCCTCCACTACGTCATTGACTAGATCACCCAAGATTTTCATCAGGCTAAGTCCAGTGGTAATTCTCAGCTCATCTCACTTGGACAAAGTAGAATCTGACACAGTTAATTGCCTCTTTTTCATGACGCACTTTCCCATTTGGTTTCTGGGGATCCTCAATCTCCTGATTTTCCTCCTACCTCTCTGGCTGCTGCTTCTCAAGTTCTTTTGCTGACTCCTCACCTACTCCCAATGTTTAAGTGGTAGAATGAACCAGGGATCAACCTTTGTCTCTCTCCTCTAAATACATTTTCACTTCAAAGCTGTTCTCATCCAGACTCATTACTGTAAATATGAACCATATGTTGACAGCCTTCAAATGTAGCTCCCCACCTTTAACCTCTCACATCACCTCCAGACTAACTCTCCAATGAACTACTCCCCATCTCCACTTGGATATCTCATTGGCACCTCACACTTTTGAGTTGCCAAACAGAACTCTTGATTCCTTACTCCCCCAAACTGATCATCCCCTAGTGTTCTCATCTCAGTAAATATCACCCATGTTCACCTAGCTATTTAGACCAAGCCTTGTATCATTCTAGTTTCCACTTTTTCCTCACTCCTCATGTCCAAGGCATCAGCAGTTTTATTGCTTTTACTTTCAAAACATGTCTTAAATCCAACCCCTTCACAAGATACATACAACTATCAAGTCACCTTTACTATCTTCTAGACTATCATGATTTCTCCTAACTGCTCTCCTGCCTTCCACTCTTTCCTTTGTAATGTTTTTAATTTTTTTCCCTGCACAAGAGTCAGAGTGATCTCTTTTTAATCATAAATAAGATCGAGAAATCTTGCTGCTCAAGTCATTCCAAAGGATTTCCATAACACTCCTCATATACAACTTCTCACCATCACAACAGGGACCTATGTGTCCTGTGTCCTGTCTATTTCTGGATTTATCACTTATCACATCCCTTCTTATTTACACCTCTCCACTATTCTTGCTACTTATTGGATAGAACAAGCTTATTGGTCTTCTTGCCTAGAATAAGATTCTTTGAGTATTTATTTACACAGCTCCTTTTCTTCATTTGTAATACTCAACTGCCACCCCTTGGTGAGGCCGTACTGGACAAACCTGCATAAAATAGTTTGCTTTACCAGCACACTGTAGTTCTACATGCTGCTTCATTTTCCTTCATAGCCCTTTGACAAACGGTCATCACTACAAGATGCTTTCTGATTTATATTGCACCAACTAGATTGTAAGCACTATAAGAAAGGTTGGATTTTTTTTCTGTCGTGATCACTGCTGTATCATCAGCCCCTCAAACAATGTAGGAGTTTAGTAAATATTTGCTGTGTGAATTGATTCATGTTGGACTGAGTGCTTGTTAATGTAAAAGCTGATAATTATCATATTAATTTCAAAGATGCTGATAACCCTCTGCATCTATGTTAAAGTAAAAAATATAGTTCTGTTATTCTAGATGTATAATCTTTTATTTGCTTTTCAACATGTTCAAGCAGTTTTAGTAGGTCAGGAATATGCTCTACTCCCCTTCACACACCAGAAAATGTCTGCTACTGATACCTTCTCTCTGTGGGGTGGCTTTATAAATCATCGTCTCATCCTGATAGAAAGAGAGCAACTTCCAAACCGAGTTATCTAAATAATGGGAATGAGTGGTCCTGATGTCTTGTCGAAAAGACTTCTCAAGTGTTTTAGAAAGTTTTCCAGTAAACACATTATAAAATAAAGGGTTTTCTGAGTGGCCCTCAGGTACATAAGGCATTCAATTGAGCAGAATATTAGTATCATCTTTTTACATTTTCCAATTAATTAAAACATCATCATTTATATGTATACACACTTGCATGCTTACATACTTAGTATTACCTATTTAAACTATTACATTGAGAACTCGTCATTCCTGATAAATGAGAACTCTACCACTATAAATATATCTATGAATTTAAAAAAGAAATAGATAAACAGTTAGATAGACATAGATATAGACATATCCACGAATTAAAAAATTCTTTACAGCCCCCACCACTTTACTGTATTAACCTAATAGCAAAATATTCTCCAGATTTAAAGCTTAAACTCTAACTGCCATCCAATTATAAACATTGCTATTACTTAAGCAGAGAAATGTTTGATATTAGATATTAACTTGGTAGAAAATAAGGTACTTTAAGTGATGAAAAAGCCCATCTTTGAAAAGGAAATGTTGTGCAGATTAATGAAATTATACGAGAGGCACTTTAGTCTCCTCAGAAGGATATTAAAAGGAAAATACATATTATTAACTGATTTAGAAACAGCTAAAATGGAACTTCTTAAATAGTAATTGCTGTTTTAAAATGCTTAAAGGGCTCCAGGCATATAAAGTAAGAAAGGATGATTCTTAGTGTGTACATCTCTTCCTTACATATAGTTAGTGGCAAGGAGTCCTATTCACTGTTTCCAGTGACAATCATTGTGGACATTATTTTCAGAGACCACATGACCCAGATGGTTCCCCAGTCTACTGCCTTGCAAGCTGGCATATGGCTATTACTTCAGGGTATGTGGTGGTGTGCCAGGCAGAATGAGCAGCCATACAGTAACTATGGATGCGATTTCCTCTAGCATAAATTTTACTAGCAGATTTGAGAGAAAACTAATGTTTTTTTATATTTAAACTAACATGGCTGTATTATGAGTAGAATATAAAATTTACATGAATTTTTCAAATAAATCCAGAGACTTAAAAGAAACTTCACTCTTCTAGTTGGTTGAAGCCTCTGGAGGTTCTCATTCATTCTCCTTTGCTATTAGAATAATTCAGTGGGAAAGTTTGTGAAACACTGCAACACCAATGCTTTGACATTCTACATTAAACAAACATGAATTTCTGTCAAGATGGCAACTATGCATATTCTATAGAAACCTGTTTATTCTTCTTTCCTTGGGGCCAGCGCAAGCCCAAATTTTGGTTGAAAGAGCTTGGTATTCAGGGAACTCGTTCCATTTTCTTCCCTGCCTCAGTCCCTCCTTATTTCTTACTTCTTGTTATTTCTCCTACTCTCCCCTGACTGTCTCTTTCTCTTCTCTTGCTCTTTTTTCTTCTTTACTTCCTTCAAATATTTACTGGAGACCTCATATCTCAGGCACTGTGTTAGCCCTGTGGTTCTAAAGACGGAAGACGAGCATCACAACATTGAAGAATTCTGTCTTAAGCTCCAGGACAGAATGATCTGTATTTATTTATTCATAACTATGTCACTAGTGCCTTTATAATGTCTAGCATATATAAGATGCTTAATAAATATTTATGAATAAACAAATAGAGGAATGCATAAGTGGGTGTAATGAAGTAATAACAAATAGAGAAGTTATTAGAATACATGCGTTTTGTTTGATCCTGTCAACTGAGGCTTGAACTCACTGATAAGTGAAGAAAGAGGAAGTGCTGCTGTTGGGACTCAAGTGACAGGCTGCTGCTTCCCAGAAAATATATATAGCTTTGAATCTTTGTCTTCGTCTTGAAAGATGATTGCCAAGAGTAAAAGAAAGGAAAGGATATGTCACGCAGGGGGAAAAACACATTCAAAGGCAATAGGGCAGGAAATGGCATGGTATGTTCGACAAATGATTCAACTTAATTTCAATGCGGCTAATTGTGCAAAGGAGATGGGTGTTTGAGAGTAAACACAAGTTGGTTGGTAGAAAAAAGGGAAAATATCTCGGCAAACAGAACAAAATGACCTTGTATACCATCTCAAACACTTTTGCACGCTCCTTAAACATCTCTTGCCTGATGCTCATTTAATTCTTCCAAACGTGTTTTCACAGGGTTGTAAATGACCCAATTATCCTATTCACACACGTAAGTGTTTAATAATAGCCTAATGGGATTCTGACTCAAGTTCCACAGGGACTCTGCAGGCTACATTAATGTGTGGGTCTGCTGGGAATAATTTTTTTGAAGACGGTGGCTGATAATTTTAGTGCTCATGCGCCTGCCTAACAGGACTCAACTCCATCTGATTGTTTCCATGCAGGGGTCTGGGTAGAGTGTTGTCAGAAATTTTCATTTTTCCAAAGACACAAGATATCCATGCCTAAACATAAAATATACAGTGTTTAAATGTTGGCCAATTGTATTGGTTTTCTACTGTTGCTGTAACAAATTATCACAAATTCGGTGGCTTAAAACATATTCTTTTTTTTTTATAGTTTTCCTCATCTCAAGTTCTTAAGTTAAATCACATCTGCAAAGTCCTTTTGCAATGACAAGTAACATAGTCATAGGTTCCTGAGATTAGGACTCCAACATCTTGAAGGGTGGGGCGGGGAATTAGTCTGTCTACCACACAAATTTATGAGTTTGCATATATGCTTTTGTCATTGTACAAATCAATACCAAGGCCAAGGGAAACAAACAAACAAGCAACAACAAAATTACTCTCAGATATATAGTGTTTTTATTGCCATCCTTTATTCATCCCTACTGTAATATATCAATCATTTCGACATTTTTTTTTTTTTTTTTAAGAAAGTCCAACCCCTTGATTAAAGTTGAAGAATTCTTAAATGGAGAAATGTCTGTTATCCTCAACAGGTTGACTGGAAATTTTACTGCTTCGTATTCTGGCAGCCACATAGTTTATTTATTCATTTGTTCAGTGGATATTTATTAAGTGTCTATTGTTTTTGCTACTTTGTATTTCAGTAATTAATGAATTTAAAAAAACCTATGGATATAACTTTCTGTTTAGGGTTAACAATTCATCATTCTTGCCCTCTTTTTGTTTTCCCTACAAAAGTTTAAAATTTTCTTCCATTAAAGTACTCATTGCTCCCTGAAATTCTTTTTCCTTGTTTTCTTTCTCCTATTTCACCCTAATTAGTGCGTCCTTGACAAGTTTCACTTAGAGATCATGGTGAGCATTCTAAAGAGCAAAGAATGCACTGGTGAGGTGATGTTCTCCGTTCACCTCCCAAAGATTTCTCTGAGGAGACAGTTTGCCAACTTGTCAAATTTGTCACTTAACTTTAATTCACTGTTTGCATTTTTTTGCACATCCTGACAATATCGAGTATTGGTGCCAAATATATGTGGTTTAAAATTTTGTTTAGAAACTGACATGGCTCTCTCTGGATTACTTTAACTAAATCTATTGCATTGCTGTGTTAAAAGCAAAATTTTTAATTTTTTCTCACTTTTTAAATTTTCTGCCATTGTTTTCTTTGTGTTTGGGGATGGGAGAATAAGAAATGTCCAAAAGCATCAAACTCTTAAACACAATCTACTTCACAGGATTGTATTCTCTCATTCTCTCAATAAGCTATGTAAAGAGTATGCAAGATATCTCTATATTTTTTCAAATTTTGCATTAGTTTAAAATTATTCCAAAATAAACTGTCTTTCTCAGTTTACTGTAAGCTCCTTGCTTATAGGTCCCATGTCTCATTGACCTCTTTATGCCTAGCGTGTAACATCAGGCTTGGCATATATGGGTTTTCAGTAAATGTTGCTCATATGAATTGTTGCAGACTCAAAGAAGAAGAAGGAAGTTTGGATTTATCTGACACTTCTTTCCAACTCAACTATAAATAATCTTGTTTTCCATTTTCCTGAGACTTCTCTGACACCTTCATGAGGGAACAAGGGACAATGAAATATTATTTTATTGGTGGACAAAGGTGGTACCTGGTTCCTAAAGAAAGCCTAAACTCAAATGTGGACACTTACTAGAATTATTGGCACATATACCACATGTTAGGAAATAATGACAAATTGAAATATTTCTTTCTGTTATACCAATAAGTCAGTTTTTAAAGAAAGCTTCAGGGAATGTTTCCTTGCAACTCTCAGATACTTTCCAATCCTTCAAAGCATCCCAGCCATATTATATCTGCCCACGTTTCCCAACTGATGTTTTAGCCAACTTGTCGCTAAATTCCAGGAAATGAGTAGAGTTATCCCAGCAGCTTTTATAAATTTTTGCAATGATAGGAATGTTGTATATCTTTGCTCTCCAACATGCTAGGCATTAACCCCATGTGGCTATTGAGTACTTGAAGTGTGGCTAGGCGTGAGTGAGGAACTAATTTTTAATTTTATTTAATTTTAATTAATTAAAATTAAAATTTAAGTAGTCACATATGGCAAATGTCTACCATATTAATCAGAGCAGTGGAAATTTCTTGATTAAATATAAAGTACGTGATCATGTCAGGGCGGGTTACAATAATAATCCATTCATTATAACATCCTGTCATTAAAAATGCTATTATGAAGATATTAGTGAGAAACCATCCTCTTTTGTTTTTATTTTTGCAAGCCCTGATGTAGTAGAAAGAGTTTTGAATAATGAATTAGAAGAACTAAATTCTAGTTCTGTGTGTTCTTTACCTTAGCAAGTTTATTTTTCATTTGTATACAAGAGATGGTACTATACCTGAATCCCTCACAGGGCCCTTACAATGATAACATTTACATTTGAAAAATTATTAAGCACCTGCTAATTGTTAGATATGAGGCAAGTTATTGGGTTGCAAAGATAAATAAAATATAGTCTCTGGCCTCAAGCTTGCAGTCCAGCTTTAGATTGCCTATGAAAATTGATTTAATATTTATAACATACTATGGAAAGTAAAATATTATTATTTTTCCATTATTTAGCTATTGTAATGATTCCTGTATATACAGGTCAGACTTCCAATAATACAAGATATTGGAAAGGCTCAAAATTAGAAAATAAAAGACCAAATTGAAAAAACCAAATGTTCTAAGACCCCAAATATCTCTCACAGATTGGTGTTAGGTAGGTGACAAGAAAGCAAGGGACTTTCTCATTGATTGAAAGCAATAATAAAAATCAATATCTGACCAGTGCTTTCGATTTATGAAGTACAGTCACAATATCTAGGCCCACATTTAAGGTACCAATCTAAACTCCAGTATTGTGGAAAACAAGAAAAGATGGACAAGGAAGAAGAAAAGGAATTTGTCTGAAGAGAACTAAGCGTAGAGAAGAGATCAGGCCGTGAACAGGGAAGAAATTAATGCAAGTCAGAAGCTCGCTAAAAGCATCTTTGTTCTTTCCATAAAACAAGCAGAGTAGAGACAAAAAATCAAACACTCCACAGTGTGAGACCAACGCCCTCCTCATTTTAGCAGCCACCGATTGCAACCTTGAGACAAGTCAGAAGAACATTAGTGCCATTGTAGTTACTGCAACCATTTTAATAGATCTGAAAGCATCTCAACAACCGATTTCTCGTTGTGTTGTTGTTTTTTTAAGTATTTACTCTAGGCCAAAAAATGTTTTATGACTTTTAAATATAATAACTACTTTATACTTACCACCTTATGAATTGATAACCATTATCATGTCTGGCTTACGTATGAGGACACTGGGTCACTGAGAGATTAAGTAAACTATCCAAGGTTAAGTGACTATTAAATGATGTTAAGTCGACATCATTTTAGATGATATGTGTACTATTTTTTTAAAAAAAGATTTTCATTAAAAACAAATTCAATGACCAAACAGCTATTTACAAGCTTCAAGTTTTAGGTTTCATTTGTTGGACTACTCAGTGATCTGGTACAATTTCTTTTTTTAACTTTAGGTGTTCAATAATTGTTTGATGAAAAATACATGGCTTTCTCAGGGAACACACTTAGTTTAAGTACTGAGTTATCAGAGAGGCATAAAATGGGACCTCTGCTTTTGATGAGCTTTTAAAAATCTCTCCTTTGATACCTTCCACTGATGCCCAAAATTAAATATACCCAATCAATCCAACTGAAACTCTATTCCTCAAATTGAGATTTTTTTCCCACTACTAATTTTGAAGAGAACACCAAGGTCCTGAAACCTTCCACCTTAAAACTCAATGTTACTTGGGATCTCTTAGCTATTTATTACTACCCACCTACAACAGCTTCTACAACACTAGCCTCAGGAAGTCAACACCCTTCCCTTAATCCTCCTCCACTGAGCCCAACTGGGGTAGGCTAGTATGAAAAAAATAGGACCTTATAAACTTGCAAGGGTCAGCAAACATTTTCTGTAAAGAACCAGTTAATTTGGGGCTTTGCTTTGTGGTATCTGTCTCAACCACACAACTTTGTCTTTACCGTGAACGTAGTCATGGACAATACTTAAACGAACGGCCGTCACTGTGTTACAATAAAACTTTATTCACAAAAACTGGCTGCCTGCAGATTTCGCCTGTGGGTTGTGATAGCTGACCCCTGAATGCAACTGCAGCATAGAGAGAACTCACCTTCACCTACAATCAAAGTAATTGAATTTGGGTTCTACGTCTCTAATCCATTTTTTGGCTAGTTTTCCAAGGTATCTGAAAGTGCACTCATGCCGTGACCTGGAGGTCAATGAGATGTAGACACCCACTTTTATGGGAAATCTATAAAGACTAGGCACGTTTCGGGAGCAGAACTTGCAATGATAACATCTACTTCCTCTTCTACTGCTCAGTTTATTCTTTCTCTAAAAACTTTGAAAGATTGTGTAATTTTATTTAAATAATTGGTGGATTTTTTCATATAATTCAGCTTATTGGCCTTTAGGCACTAGTCAAAATTTCTCAGAAAAAGATAGATCTAAGAGGGTAGGAAAAATGAGGATTCAGTTCATTATACTTGCAGGAGCAAAAAAAGAAAAAAGAAAAGAGTTATGGAAAGATGCTGATACCTGGTGGCAGATAATGATATGTTACTGTATTCTGGATCAGTAAATTTCCCTGAATACTCTTTCAACTATTTATATTCTCAAGCTCTAGAGAAAATGGAGGTATAGATATGCTACCTACTGTGTTAAATGGTACTTACTTTTATTTCTTATAATCTGACCTTTATCTCGATTGACAAATGAGTATTTATGTTGCTTCAACAAGTCTCGGAATGCCGAATCTGTGTTCACTCTCTTGAATCCTCTTGTGATGTGCTAGGCTAATCATCCATCCTCTGGTCCATCATCATTCATCTGTCCATCAACAGAAGTTAAAGGTTTAATCCTCTTATGATGAATCCCAGACTTCAGGGACTCTCAAGAAATTTTCCATCTAATTTGAGAATGGAGAGAAATTGCTCTAGAATGAAAAGACATGACAACTTAGGGTACTACGAAATCAACATTCTTTTAGGGATTTTGCTGCAGGATCTAAGATCAGTCAATTACTCCATCATTACGGGGGAAAATACATTTATCAAGGCACTAGACATAATACTAAGCTCTAGGATAAAGTGTTGAATAAAATAAACATTAATACACTCTCTCAGAACTTGAGGGGGAGTGGGGAACTAAAAATAATGTAACATATGTACTTTGCTATGGACATATCTCAACCATGCCTGCTGCCTTACCTGTTTCTTTCTTTAGTTATTGCAATGAGTGATGCAGCATGTCAGAAAGACTTCCACGAGGAACAATGTTTCAGCTGAGACCTGAAGGATAAGTAGGAATCATCAGGCAAGGAAAAGGCGAAGGCATTCTAGTCAAATGTAATAGCACAGTTCATGCTTTTGAGATGTGAGAGACAGAAATAGATGGAGAGAGAGAGACTGGGGGTGGGGGAGAGGTATTATCAGAAATTAGAGGTACAGTGAGACTGGCTGAGATAGAGTCATATGGAAGATCTTAAAGATGAAAAGATGAGACCACAGAGATAAGAAGGTGGTGAAGTTCCTCCAGGATTTTGTAGCCTCTTATTATAAAGGCTAAAAAATAAATGCCATTGAAGAGTTTTGAGCAAGAGAAGGACATAAACAGAATTGTCTTTTTGAGTGATTACTCTGACTGGTGTTTAAAATAGTGGAAGAATAAAGACTGAAAGCAAGAAAAGCATCTTGAGGGCTACTGCAGTATTCCTGGTAAAAAAAGGAGATGAGCCTAGTCTATACTAAGTTTTTGGAAGTGGTGAGAGAAAGCATATGTATATTTTAGAGTTTTAGCCATGGGTTGTTGCTGGCAAAGCTGGATATTGATAACATTTTTACTCCTCTACCAGGGTGATTCTCATCCACGGAAGCATTATTTTCTAATCCTTCCTAGGGCTAGAGGAATAAGAGGAAACGTGGGATGAGAGATTTTGATGTCCCTCTCACACTACCTCCCAATTAAGAATTATTGAATATAGCAGGATCCATCAAGGATGAAAATGTATTCACCAGTAAATGGTTTGGAATTAGAACAGAGTTTTTCAAACTTGGTTGTGTAATGGATCACTTGGGTCCTAAGATAATCTGATGCCTGGGATCCACCCTCAGAGGTTCTGATTTAATTGCTTTGTGGATATAGCCTGGAGAACAAGCTTTTTTTCAAATCTCCCAGGTAATTCTCATGTTCATCCAAAGGTGGAGAATCCTAGAGCGAAGGGCAGGTGGAGAACCACTGTTCTGTCATCCCGTTTCTTTCTGTCCTCTTTCCTATTTTTCATGCTCAATTCGCTCAATCAACAAGGCTATGACAAATTCCTATTCTAAATCAACTCCCAAATGATCACTTTTTGGCTGTTTTTCTCCATGCTTAAGGCTTGAGCTCTTCCAGGTTTATTAGCATTTTTTTTATTCTAGTACACACAAAAAATGTACCATTTTAACTGTTTTTAAACTGTACAATTCAGAGGCATTGAGTACATTCAAAATATTGTGCATTCATCACCGGTACTGTTTTTAAAGGGCCTTTTGAAGCAGGGCAGCAGGAGACAGATTTTGGGAATAGCAGACCCACCCCAACATCAATGAGCATATGCAGACCATTACGTTTAGACTGCCCCTGGCCTCTGCCAGTTTGAACAAAATGAGCTAAAATATGCATGTCTGCTCTGCCATTGTTTTAGGGATGAAGACTACCACAAATATGTTTGTTATAAATATGAAATGTCTTTGTAGCACATGTAGAAATATACTCAGAAAATATCATTCTGTACCAAATGAATGCTGTATCCTCCCATACTTATATGGCACTGTCACAGATTGTTTCCTACAGAAGCAGATGCTGAGATGGAGATCAGTGTGGAAGATGTGTACTAGGAACCAAAATCTGTAAAAGAAAGAAGAAAGAGGCAAGATTGAACAAAGGGAGAAATCCAAATGTGATTTAAGCTTGGCAAAGTCTTGGCCTACTCTTATGGGGAGCTCTGGAACAAATGTTGAGTATTGCCTATCATAGCTGACCAGGGCCAAAATGACTGGGCATTTTCAAGATGTTCCTCCAAGAAGCATCGCCTTATCCTATGAGAAACTTATTCCTTCTTCTTACTGAGGTGCTATGAGGTTTTGAAGGTGTGTGACTATAAGGCATCTTAATTTTCCTCATGGTATCAACCATAGGCAAACTCATGAGACGATTCTTCCACTCCTTCATCCTGTATCCCTGTCGAAGATCATGACTGTGATCCTTTTGAGCTGTCTCATGGTTTAGTGCAGGATTCCAAACAAACAACTCTAAGTTATCTCAAGTGCAAGCAGATTAAGACACACGATTGCCTTCTCTTGCAAATACAAGTGCCCCAAAGTTGTTTATTAAAAGAATGAAAACATTGTCTTCATTATCTGTCTGCCTACTTAAGCATATGTTTTATCCTAAAATAATGTTACTCTAAGCTCTTCTAAACCTAAATAGTGAGCTCCTTCAGGGAAGACACCATGGGTTTTCTGTCTTTGTATCCCTGACACCTATCAGTGGTGGAAACTGGTCAGGTTTTAAGAACACGTGTTGAATGAAAACAGCAATAATAGTAATAAGTCTATATTTCCAGACACTATTTTTATGCACTATCTTATTTATTCTTCACAACAATTCCACAAGGTATATAGAACCATTTACAGATTAGACAGTTACAGAGAAAAATGCACTTTTATAAGATTCAGTCATAAACAAAAAAACTACAGTCAGAAAACAAAACTATTGGCTCCACAGTTCACACTTCCCGTCACTCTTGAATAGAATCCACTGCGTATGGGGTGGTTAGGAGGAAAAGAGGAAGGGAGGGCAGAAATGAGAGACAGAGATGAACAGAATAGAGAAAATATGCTCATCTTGGTAGATATGTCAGAATGAAATCTACAAGAAAAACATAACAGTTGGATGATTAATTTGGGGCAGCTTTTAAAATGATGTAAAATATGTGTTACTGCAAAAGAAAGCAAAGGTGCCCTGTAATGTCAGCACAGAGGACAGCCAATTGGAGTTTTGATTGAAACCAAAAAGTAAAAAGTAGATAAACAAAGCAGAGATCTGAGAATCGGAATGGAATGGGTCTAGGGTTTGAAATAAGGCACTGTTGTTTGAACTTGATCCATTCTAGGAAGGTAGTGAGGGCACCTCATAAGGAAGGCAGCACTCTGGTCAATGGGATGAGAGAGGATTCAGCATTTGATAACGCAAATTCTGAAATTGCTCTACTCATGTTATCATTCACTGCTGAGGACTTTGGTCTTATCTCTTCTAAAACATAAAAGAAGTCTAATTCATTTTAAAAGCAGCATTCTATTTGTCCCTCTGCAGTCCACTCGAGGAGCTAATGTACTTAGAGAGCTTTTATCATGGAGCCAGCTTGATTTCCCCCTTCCTCATACTAAGTAAATTTCAGTGAATTAAATGACAAAAAGCCATCTGCTTTCTATAAATAAGATTTTTTTAATACCTGGCAAATCTTAAAAGTCAAGCTGACAACAAATCTCTGTATGATCAATGATCCAAATTGTATAATTTGTCTTCTGTTGAACAATACTGCGCTTGTTGTGGTCAAAAAGGAAGAGGACGTGTCCATGTTTCTGACTTGAAGGTCAGCGTTTTATAGGAAATTCAATTTTTCTCTAATAATCATTACACATGCTGTTCCAACTGTCAGGGTTAGCTATCTTCTGCTACAATGTTGAAACGGCACCTACTCATCCTTAAACAGTTATCTCAAATGCATCTTCCTTATGACAGCTGCTCTAATTCATTAGTAAACCACTTATTATTTTCAAGGAAAAATAATAAACATTAGTAATATGAATTATCATTTAATTATTAAGAAATTATGTGCTAGCCACTTACATGCATTTATGTTTATTTCTCTTGAAAACTCATGGAGATGATAAATACAAATATCACCTCATTAACTATATGAGAAAAATGACACACAGAACAGTTCAATAGTTTCCCAAGGCTATATAGCTATGTAATGATGGGACAAAGTTTGTGATCAGAGCAACCTGAAATCAAAAGTATTTGTGTTAATCATGCTATCAACATGCAAGTACAGCACTTTCCTAATTGTATATTTATGTATGTATCTGTCTGCCCCAATAAAATAGGAATGCCTTGCAGGGAGAGACCAAATATCATTCATTTTCGTTTTAGCATCCCTTAAGATAATGACTGGCTCATAGTAGATAATCAATTAAACTTTTCTGAGCCTCCTTCCCATTTTACAGGTGAGAGACTGCTAATACAATTTGTTAGAGGATTCTATGAATTATCACGTTAAGATTTTTCGAATTGTTCCTGGCACATAGGAAGTTCATGATAAATATTAACTACATGAAGCAGGTTGAGACCAAGAATTAGAAGTATGTGAGATCTTTCAGATAAGATGATGACTTTGGGGTAGTTAAAAGAGAAGATTAAATGTGCTACTGCTCCTAAGAATATTTGCCCGGAAATGGGAGTGAGAACTGACAGAACCTAAGGTTTAGATGAAGTTATGTGTTGGTTAGTGGTTCAGTGAAAGAAAATTCCTAGAAAGTGGATTCCTAGAAAATCCATGTTCCATATGATAATATACACTGTAGATATCAGGAGGCAAAATAGGAGGAGTCTGGAGCTTTGCTGCCTGCGTCCTCAGAAATCATGTGTATCTATTCTGCTCTCCTCCACAGGCTTCAGTAAGTTTGTGATTGCATCTGTGGCTATGACCTGTCCCCTCTTCCCTTCTCTTCAACAAAAATTTATTGAGTTCCCATTCTGTGCAAGGAGCTACACTAGGCACTAGATATACTATGGTAGGAAACAGGAATATGCCAGCCCTCAGGAAGATTACAATCTGCTGTACCTCTCATGGACTATTTCTTTTTCTTTAATATGTTGCTTTGTTTTTGCCCTTAGTAAGGATGTAATATAAAAACAGTACATTCTAGGTGAATTTAATATAGCAACCATAAATCTAAAATTTTCTGGGAAATGCCTTGATTTCCTAACTTTAAACATTGATCATATTGATCGTAAGAATGTTCTAGAAATTCCAATGCCCTTATATTCTTTTACACATGGAAAAAGAAAAATTTGTTAGTCTATTGATTTGCAATTTGGAAAATGTGGTCTTTGTTGGGATGGGTCAGTTGCAGCGTCTATAAGATGAATGAAACTTGAAGAAGAGTAAGTGGGGCAGTTAGGTGTTGTTCTCGGATCAAGGCCTAATTCTAGGGGTCAAGAGTTGGGAATATTCAGGAAGCCAAAATAATGTCTGATGAGAGATACTGGGAGAGCATTTATAGACATGAAACTCGAGGCAGTGTGCTCAACCCTTACCATGTGCCCAAGGAGGACTCAACGTATCTGTCACTCAGTGCAAAATGTGCCACTGATATATTGTTTCTGGTCTTTCATGTATAATTCACCTCCATACTGCATGGTAAATTGCTATATATTAAGAATGTCAATCAATCAAGAAAAAAAAAAAAGAAACAAAGACAACCTGGGTTGACAGTAGGAGTAGAGAAAACCAATGAAAAAGAAGCTGTGGTTCAAACACGTAGGAAAAAAACGCCTGTTAATTTCATTGCATTTTACTCAAAAAATATTATGAATTTAGATCAACAGAATTCATTGAGTTGGCTCCTCACTATGTACCACACCAAATATGCGTGGTGTGTGTGTGTGTGTGTGTGTGTGTGTAAATACTATCTGCAGGACATGGTCCAGGACTTTGATTACTATAAACGGAATGGATGAAAAAATGAAATTCTTTTCCCAAGGAAAGAAAGAAATCTTACTGAACTCACACATTTTGTTTTCCCTTAGAATTTTTAAGAGATCTTTAGGAACCTGGAACTCTACGACATCATGGTGGGGAGTCAGAAAGGAAATTCAATTTGAGCTAAAAAAATATTCTCAGTGGAACAATTCTAACAAAGGGATAAAAGAGGACTCAGGAGATAGTATAATGAGAAATAGTAATAACGCTTCCAGCAATCATGGCTCGATGGGTGAACATAATCTGAGATTAGAAGACCCACCAGGGAGCTGCAAAGTTACAGGACTGCTTGATGAAATAATTTAATACCTACTGGCTCCAATAAACAGCATGTACAAAAAATGCTCAGTGACCTGGCAGTCTTGCTAACCCAGAGCATGCGGGAATCTACTTGAGGCAGTGATAGGTCTCATATTTCCCAAAGACTTTCCACAAGCCCCTCTTTATTCCTCTAACTTTTTGCTTAAGCTTTACGCTGTGCCCAGAGTGTTAATCACTCCCTGATGCCATTGTCTGAAACCTCAGGAATAAGATGTATTTGAGAAATAACACATGGCGATACACAAAAATAAAAACAAACTGGATACTATTATAATTCTGAACACTTTGAATTTGCAGGGCATTTCATAGATTTCACATTTCTTTATGTCTGTTGATCCTCATAACAAGCCTAGGAGGTAGTTTTTTCAAGACAAGACTTGAAAATAACAATAACAACAACAACAATAATAGTAATAATAACAACTACTAATTTGTTATAAGAGAAATGTTATAACCCTTGTTATTACGTATTTACTTTGTGCCAGACTGGTTACATATGTTCATTAACTCTTTTAATCTCACAAGAGTCATATAAGAATGAGGAACTGAAGCTTAGAAAAGAGAAGCGACATGCCCAATGTTGTACAGTTATTTCATAGTGGAACCAGTATTTGAATCCAGGCTGTCTGTCTTAGGGCCAATGCTCTTATATTTTCACTGTCTTACTTTGAGGATGGTATAATGGTTAGTGTGTGCCTCTAATTCACACATCTGTTTAACTCCAATTCCTCCCCCTACTATACCGATCTTAAATGCTAAGAGTCAGTTTTGTGAAAACTGGGCAATAGGACAGTAGGCAGCCATATCGACCTTCCCTGAATGCCTCTTGCCTAGAGCAAGTCCTTAATCCAGGAGCACAGAGCCCTCTAACATCGCCATTTCATTTGCACAGGCTTCCTTCCAGGCAAACAGGGGGCAAGACACATTATCCCCAACTTAATAAGCCAGATCTCCAGGACCCTGTGGAATGAAAGCATGAGCTGCCAGAACTAATCTTTGATTTATTTACATCAAAGCCCAAGATAGGCTCAGATAAAATTCACACCTGTCTTTCCCATCATAGGAAAGCAACCGAGTACAGTGCAGGAATGTGATTCCATTTTCAATTGTTGGATGCCTCCTTGAAATACCAGCAATTGGGCCAATTAGCTCTGGTTGTTCGGATGGTGTTAGATCCATATCTGGTAACCATCAGAGTGAAACCAATAATTCATTTCACATCGGTGCTGCAGTGCCATCAGATAGTAATGCCTTTTAGTTACTGCCAACTCGGGGCATTTTTGAAATAGTGACCTCAAGATTTAAGCTGCAAAATTCCATTATCTATCCTCAAGCCAGCCAGAGCTGAATTTTTGAAATATCCTATTAAGTTTTCTGCTCTAATAAAAATTCAGAGGCCCTTTTCATATTAATCCCCCCATGGCAAATGAAATTTGCTGACTGGTAGATTTAATTTGCTTCTATTTATGTATTACTGTATTTTGGAAAAAAAATTATAATTGCTCTCAATATCACTTTTTTGGCATTACTAGAAAAACATCATAAAAATTTAAGTCCTTTACCTCATTTATTTCATTGTTTAGACTCCACAGTAAATATCTTATTCTTCACCTTCTGATCACTTGGGCATTTTAATTAAAATATAATTACCATTCAAAGGATATTAATGCGCAAGTTTTGGTAATTGTCTATGCAGGTCATTAAGTATATGTCTTAAGAGAAGCTAAAGTAATCTAAAATATTCAGTAAAAATATACCTAAATATACATATTACCTAAGACAGTTATATCCTGGCATATTTTATTATTTCCCCAAGGCAACTTCCCCATGTTAATTATGTAATGAAATTGAGAAGGAGTATAAAAGAGAGAGAGAGAATTCTCTGTGGAAATTTTAATAATGAAATATAAATGTTTTCATTGTGGTAGATTTGTAGAAAATCTGTAAGATCTTGAAATAAAAGAAAATTGATGGCTCATATTTCTATCAAAAATGAACAACGAAAAATAAATGCCTTTTACTAATAGAAGAGAGACCAATGTTTCAAGCTCACATCCCCTGCTCCCTGTATCCTTCCCATGTACAACTTTTTTGGTGGATGATTTTGGAGCTTATGAGGATTTTATTTTTCTGTTTTGTTTTTCTGGTGGAAGTCAGTCAAGATTCTTACAGAGGGGAAGAGACGTCTGGGTCATGTTAACACAACATACAGCGCTCCACTATTAGCAGCGTCTAACAACAAAAGTTTATTTCTTCTCATTTTACAGTCCATGGTGAATTGGCTTGGAATCAGCTTCATAGCATCTCACTCTGGAAATCAGGCTGACTAAACTGCTCCCCTTCAAACATTACAGGTTGCCTTAGTGGGGACTAACACATCAACAATGAAAACCTTCAGTCCAGCAGTAAGATACGTCATTTCTTTCCACAATGCCTTGGCCAAAACAGTTCACATGGCTCCATCCACTCCTTGAGGGATCAGGAAGTGCCATCCTACTACAGGCCCCAAAGCAGAGAGCTGGACATATTTGATGAACATCACTAATGAGTACCCCAAATAGCAGTTACCACGTATTACTGTAACAATGCAGCAATTAGCAGCATTATGGTTATATTGCTTTCCACAAGACATGAGATCAGGACCTTTCTTTATTCAGTGACCAAGATGGTCTTAAAAGTCCCCTGAGCCTGACTAAACTTTAGCCAGGTTTCTTCCTGTCTATATGCCCCTGACCTCCCTTTTCTTAGATCATTTATTTATGAATTACTTTGAATTTCTATCTTAAATTCTTTCTCTGTCCCTGTGAGATATAAATCTCCTCCCAGCCTCTTGCTAGTCTTATAACCCAGGAATGTCTTCCTTTGAAATGTAGTTATCAAGGAAGGTAGTGCCCTTATCTCCCAGTCTCTGTGGGAGGGCAGGAGCCTAACATCCCCATGTGCCAATTAGCAAACACAGATGGCCTAATCACCTTGACCAACCTTTCCCCTAACGTCCCTCAGTACTTTTCTACTAGCTCCCTTCAGCGCTCACACATCCTCCTGCTTTTTGTATCAGGGGAGCTGAGTTGAGTCTCTCTCCTCTTTTGTAATAGTCTTGAATAGTGTCTTCTTTGCCTGTTTAACTCTGCCTGGTGCAATTTTCCTTTGACATCAGCAAACCTTTATTGGTATCTATGGTATGCAAGCCCCTGGCTAAGTTGGGAAATACTTAATAATAATAATAGCTAATATTATTAATCCTGGCCTAGATGCAGTGGGTACTTTACTGTATTTCTCAGTTAATCCTCAGAACAATCTGATGAGGTGTTTACAATTATACTCTCTGTGTTACAAATGTGGAAACTGAGGCACACAGGGATTTTAGTTAAGGAATTGTCTGCAGTCATCCAGTTAGAAGGTGACAAGGCCAAAACTCCCATTTATATACAATGAAAAAGAGATTACTCTTTCCCATTACAGGCTTATAGTTTATTGAGGCAGACAACACAAAACAAAACAAAAAGAAATCACTTTCATATCATGTAAACAGGGCTTTAAAGAAGACATGTATGTTCAAGATGCTGTAGAAATACCTAATCTAATGGAATCTCACTTAGGGTGTGGAGAAGGAAAAGAAAGTCCAGGAAAAGATATTCAGGAGAGGAGATACTTCATCTGGATCTTGAACACAGCTTACAATGCCCTTCCATAGTTTGAGCTGAAGGAACAGCTTAGTCAAAGACAAGGAGACATGAAAAGTCACAGTGCCTTTGGAAAACAAGAAGTAGTTCCATACAGCCAGGGTGAAGGAGTTGGAGAAGAAGCTACAAATTATTCTCTGTTGCTTTTTTGGTTACTATATTATTACTATATTATCTATTGAGTGCCTTTTCTGTGCCTGACACTTTCATGTCTTATATTCAACATTATTTAAAATGCCTAATATGCATTGCTAGAGCATATATAGATTCTGAAGATATAGAAGAAACCAAACAGACATTGCTTTTGCATTCTTGAGCTTAGAATGAGAGAAAGAGAAGACACGTATATTTAAAGAATAGAAATTTAGATAATTGCAATGGTAAGTGTAATAAAAAATTTAATAGGGTAGAAGAATAGAATGTAACAGATGGAAGATGTTTTGTTTTCTATAGAGTGGTCTGTGGGAAGCCCCTCTATGAATGGGCGTGTGAAAAGAGACATGATGACAGGAAGGATCAAATCAAAGAGAGTGGCACATGTGGAGATGCTCTGGTGGAAATAAGCACTTTTTGGCCCATCAGGAGAAGAGCAAGAAACATTGGGTATCTGGAAATAAGGGCGGTATGGTAAAGATAAAGTCAGAGAAGTGGGCAGGGGGCAGATCGTATTAGAAATGTAGGTTAGCATAAATAAGATGGATTATATTTTAACTAGAATATGAAAGAATTGGAAGGTTTTGAGTAGGATGATGACACAACTGAATTTAATGAAATGATTACTCTGGTTGTTGAGTGAGGGAGAAATTATATCTAGTATCAAGAGCTGAAATAGGAACATCAATTGGGAAGGTGTATCAGTGGACCAGGTGGGAGATAATGGTGTCTTGGATGGAGCACAGCACCAGGGAAAGTGGTCAGATTTGAAATACATTTTAAAGACAGAACTAACAGGATTTGCAGAGGGACTGGATGTAGTGTGAGATCAAAACAGAGGAATCAAGATTAAATTTTATTTTGCCTGAATTATGGTCCTATTTACTGAGATGCTAATAATTCAGGGATGAGCAAGTGATAGAAATCAAGTCTGGGTTTGGATATATTAATTTGGGAGGATATGTTAGTTTTAAGATAACTATTGAGCACCCGTGATGAGATTTCAAATGGGAAGTAGAATATTTAATCTAAAGCTCAAGGGATTCACTAGGACAGTAATGTTATTTAAGACCATGAGATTAAATGAGGCAATTTAAAAGGTTAATGTAGAGAGAGAAGAAAATAGGGTTTATTCTTGGCCCTGTTTTATATTTTATTTCCAAGTGCTATTCTAAGTACTTTGAAGTAATGATTAAATGAGATAATAAATGTGTACTTATTCAGTCATTACAAAACTGTAGATGATAAATAATGTTATTATCCATATTAGAGAAGAAAATAGTGACTCAGAGAGATTAAGTAAATTGAAGAAGGTTGCATGACCATTAGAGGCTGGAATGCAAAACCAGATCTCACAGTCCTCAAAGCCTGCTTTTTACTGTGCTACCTCAAAAAATCTTATATGACCAGGAACAGTATCACTATTCTGAGGTCAGGGCTTACATGAACGGCAATGGAGGGTCCGTCTTCACCAGATGGCACAGCACAGCTTCTGGGGAATTCCACAGTGGATAGACCCAAGATGATGCATTGCTGTTCTGTCTGTCATCATCCTGCATCTCTCAGATCCCAAGACCCACTTCTGTACCCTTTATTACAGCTCTCCTCTCAGTGTACAGATACTTACTCATTTGTGTTATTCCTTTGATTGCAATTCCCATGAAATCCCTATTGTAAGCCAAACATCTAGCACAATCTCTGCCTAGAATCGGTACTTGCTGAGTGAAAAAATGAATGTTTCCTTTTAATATGCAACTTGTCTCTTGGTTTAGTAAGTTAGAAAACTCTGCTTCCCTGTTTCTTTTTTCTATTTTAAGGTGTTTGTAGAAAATTAACCTTGATTGCTCTTAGTAGGCCAGCTCGCCACATGGAATTTGACTTTCATTGAGCACATTTGGCTCAAACAATGGAGGGAAACTATAATTCTCTCTCTAAGGCTTGGTTTCTCAAAGATAAGACGTCAAATTACCTTGCTGACTTGTTAAAATGCATATTCCTGGAGTCTACCCCCAAAAGATTTAGAATTAGGAAGTCACACTCCAGGCAACCATTAAGCACTTTAAGGTTGAAAACGTGTGCCCTATCCTAGGGGATTTGCTTTAAGGTGCCTGATAATCCCCCCTTTGTATCGACTGGGACAGCTTTGCCCTTAGCCGCTTCTCTAAAGCACAGACTTGGAGTTGACAGTGTTGGATCTCAAATTCAGCTGCTGTTCTTACTAGGGGTACAGCCTTCTGTGAATTTCTTAACCTTTCTAGGCTTATTTCTATTCCTTGGAAATGAATTACCTCTTATTCTTTCAATACTTAAAGATAGTTATTATTTTGTCCTTTAAAAAGACCCAGCAATGTGCTTAACATGTAGGGCACTCAGTAAATAGAAATTGTCTTAGATTTTTGTTTATTATCAGTAGTAATAGCTTATACGGTGTCTAAGGATCTGATCAATTAGACAGGAATGTGATATTTGAAGAGAGGCCCAGAACAATCCATCTTGTAAACAAGACTCTCTCCCTTAGGTCATTAGAATGCCTCCTGTAGGCTTTAAGTTCTAAGCAAGATTATATAACATTGCTAAAGAATAAATGAAATATAAGTTCAAATAGTATACTAAAGTGTAAGAAAGGGCCTGGCCTTAGTGATGTGATTTAAAGAATTACTTGGCTGCATGTGAATGGGGCAGACACAGCTACTAAGGCAAACACATGAAAAGATGTTCAATAATTAGGGAATTGCAAATCAAAACCATAATGAGATTTCACCTCACACACTTCAAGATGGCTATTATTAAAAAGACAGGAATAACAACTGTTGGAGAGGATGTGCAGAAAAGAGAACGCTCATACACTGCTGGTAGTAATGTAAACTGGTGCAGCCACTATGGAAAACAGTATGGAGATTCCTCAAAATATTAAAAATAGAACTACCATATCATCCAGCTATTCTACTTTAGGATGTTTATCCAAAGAACACGAAAACATTAATTCAAAAAGATATATGCACCCCCCACTATGTTCATTGCAGCATTATTCGCAATAGCCAAGACTTGAAAACACATCTAGGTGCCCATCAATGGATGAATGGATAAAGAAGATGTGGTGTGTGTGTGTGTGTATATATATATATATATATATATATATATATATATATGCAATGGAATACTACTCAGCCGTAAAAAAGACAAAATCTTGCCATTTGTGACAATATGGATGGACCTTGAGAGTATTATGCTAAGCAAAATAAGTCAGACCGAGAAAGCCAAATACCATGTGATTTCACTAATATGTGTACGATAAAAACAACAACAACAAACAAACACATAGACACAAAGATTAGATTAGTGGTTACCAGAGAGGAAGGGAGGAGGGCAAATGGGGTAGAAGAGCACACTTAGATGGTAATAGGTGACAACCAGACTTTCAGTGGTGAACATGATGTAGTCTATACAGAATCCTGAAATTTATATACTGTTAAAACCAATGTTACCTCAATTAAAAAAATTAATAAAAATTTTTTTGACTAATTAAGAATAACAACAAAGAAAAAGTCTGTACTGTTTCTATAACAACCATGGCTATATCCAAGTAGACTATAAAATAGTGGTTCTTAAGGTTTTCTCTCTAGTACAACCTGGGGAACTGGAAATGACTCTAGGTCAAATAATTATAATGACGTCTTTTGGAATCCTATGTGGAGTTAGGGTATCCATGCCAAAAAGCAAAGTGGCCAGTGATCATGGACTTACGAAACGATGAAGAAACTCTCTCTCCTCTCTGCACCCTGCAAGTGGTGCAAGTGGTAAATCCTGTCATTCTTACTCCCACCCGGGCTAATCCCCATGGCTCACTTCTCACTGGATTCTGGGAGCGGTGGAAGCTTTTGATTTACTTTTAACTAACAGTCTTTCTTCTCTAAGAGTGAATGTTTTTTGAAGAACAAGAATCTGCTAGATGTTTTGTCCTTGGAACTGGGAATTAAAACTTTAACAAGAAAAAACTTGATGTTTACCTAAAGCATTCTGAGACAGCTTAGCCAGAAAGAATTTTAAGTTATTTTCACCAATGGAGGTAAAAATGGTAGCCAGAAGTTAGGCCAAAGATCAGATGTAAGGAAAAGGATGAAAGATAAGATGACGATAGGAGAAGACGGGGCATGATATGATAAGACACTACAGATTAGTATACGTCACTTGAGATGGAAGCTATTGGAAGAACCTTATAGAAACCTGCTGCTTGCACTTAGAGATATAAATAATAGCTAACCATTTTTGAGCATCAATTGTCAACGAGGCACTCCCTTAAGTATTTTACGTATAATATATCATTTAATATAAACAGTATCTATTTGAGATATTTGGGAAACAGAGACACAGAGAGGCAAAGTCAATTGTCTGTATTCCCAAGTCTGCCTTAAAGCAGCACTGTTTAATAAAAGTATCCATAATGATGGAAATGTTTATAATTTGTTCTGTCCAATATGGTAGCTACAAGACCCATGTAGCTATTAAGCACGTGAATGTGGCTACTGTAAGTAAAGAAATAGTCACGTGTGGCTAGTGGCTCTGGTATTGGACAGCACAGCTTTAGAGACCGAGAACTTTACCATGGTGGCATACAACCAACTTTTGGCAGATAGGCCTGTGGTAGCAGGTGGTGCAACCTCCACATTTGTAATGACACCTGAAAGCTAAAAAAAGGAGCTAGCCATTAAAAGATGCCAGGGAAGAACATTCTAGCCCTACAAAACAGAAAATATACAGGGAAGGATTAGATGTATATTTTTTAGAATTCCCCTTGAGTTTAGTGGTCCTGAGAAGACTAAAATGAGATGAAGCTGGAGAAGTTAGCAGAAAACTATAAAAGCAAAAGTTTAGTGAGCTGGGAGGTAGAAGGAATGACTGCTTTCCCGAGAGTATTCTTTAACAATGGCAACTTACAACTACTTATTTATTTTAGTTTATGTATTATTTAGGATAACATTGGCTATTGTATTAAATGCCTCAAAATATATATCTGTTCAACCATGAGAAAAGTTTTTCGTTATTCACCTAAAATCAAAATGAGCAGGTAATTCATCAAGTGGTAAATTGAGCGAGATAGGCCCCTTCTTTCTTGTGGCTTTGCCACTTTCAACAAGACCAGTGTATTATCTCACATCATACTCAGGAAAGAATAAAGAACATCGAGGATCCATGGAGGTTTCTGTGAACCATGCCTGGTTGCAGTGAGCACCAGTTCCACTTATACAAGGTGGGCTTGTCGCATGACGACCAGACTAGCTGGTAAATGTAGGTTAGCAGCAGATCCAAGAAAAAGATAAGATGGGCTTGGTGCACAGCTATACTCTCAGCCACATGACAGTCGTGAACTAAACCTATGATGAAATAATATTAAGAGAGGAAGTTTGACATACACAATAGAAATATCATTTTTGGACCAAAACACAACAAAAGATAATCAATAGACTATACCTATTTTATGTCATCATTCCATCCTTCCAGAATTCCCAGGCCTCCAATTTACTCTTTTTGATATTAGAATATGAAATTTTGGAACTTGTAGGCCAAGGTCCTGAAGGCAGAAACGTAGGACAAAAAGCATGTATTTGGCATTCAATAAGCTGAACCAGACTGGGGCCTGTGAGTCATGCAGACAATGATGGGAGATGTGTGGGAAGTAACCTTGGAGCACATGAACTAGCCATACTTCTGCATACTTGCTTGACTCACCATCCTGCACTCGGAGACGTTCTTAAAAAAATAATTCCCAGTGCTTGGATAGTGCTTTCCATTTGACAAAAGTTGCTTCTTTTAACAAGAGCTTAGAGGACAAATTGCCTTATAACGCTCCTGGGACATTCAGCAGAGACTCAGCCACAGCCAAGAAGAAATGACAGATTAAAATAGAGAGTCTTAGATGCTCAGAGCAGGGGGAGAGTGGGAATCTTCTATTTAAATACATACGTACTTATATACATACATATGTACAGTAGTAGAGTACAGTTGTTAGGAGAGGAGGTTTTGCAACCAGAATTTGGTGTCACACTTTAGTACAACTGTTATTGACTAACCTTGGAAATGTTACTTAGTGTCACCGTGTCTCAGTTTTCTCATCTGTAAAGGAGCAGTACAATCTCCCACATTTTGTTACCTTGAGGATTAAATATGTTAATTTGTGTACGGCATTAAGAAGCAGATGATTATCTGCATTATACACATGTTAGTCATTATCTTTAATATCTTCAGATTACAAATGAGGGACATCATATCCCAAGAGTTTGATTGAATTATTAAGCTCAAACAGCAGGATCGTTCCAACTTTCTTTGTTGTGAAGCCTAGCACCTCCTGGGATAAAAAAGTTCAAGAATCTTGTCTATGGCATTAGACTTCTTTAGTTTGAATCCTGGCTCTTATCGGTTAACTGTGCTAGAAAAGCTTGTTTTTTTAACATCTCTAAAACATATCTCAGTTTTCTCATGTGTGAAGTGGGAAGTATAACAGCTCATTCCTAAAATTGTTTTGAGGTTGGAATGAAATTTTTTAGAGCACTGTTCTCAATGCCTGGCACAAAGCCAGCACTCAAAATAGTATTGATGATGATGAAGATGATGGTGATGATAACGACATGATAATTAGATGACGATCATTCTGCTACTTTATTCTCACCATGTAAACATTACTTCCATTAAGAGAATGATTTAAAATCACTTGAATAAGCAATTTCGTTTCATAGTAGAAAGAAGAAATGTAGTATGATAACTTTTTTACTCTATTGCGATGTTTTAGACTATCTCTAACTGTTAACAGATGATATTTTTACCAATTCAATTATATACCACTAAAAGGAAAAGTTAAAATTAAATCAGTATCAATACATGCTTTAAACAATGAAACATCCAGAAAGTCATTTCAGAACATGCTGAATTTCAATAATTAATAACTCATCGATAGAAATAGTGGCTCCTATATTATGATTAAGTCCTCACCCATATTTCAGAGACACAACTAATATTTAAATATAATATATTATACTCCTGACATTTGCGCAGACAACTCATGAACTAGAGCCTATGATTTATTCACATCTGTTATAACACATTCTGATAATTTATTTGGAAGAAAGCAATCTGCATTAATCATTTATTAATTATTAATAAAATATAAGCACTGCATTAAAGAACTGCTGTTCAAAAATAACCTTTTCTTCTGGAAGCCAAGGACCTATTTATTTTCACCTTGCATTTTGTAAAGATTAATCACCTCTTCAGATGTTGTCCTCTGATTTGACCCTGTAAAGCTTTGGGGGAACATTTTTTACATCCAGATACGCGTGTATCTGTTAAGGGTTGAATCAATCGTGTCCCCTAAGAAAGATATGTTGACGTCCTAGCTCCCAGTGTCTCAGAATGTGATCTTATTTGTAAATAGGATTAGTGCAGATATAATTATGTAAGCTAAGATGACATCATACTGGAGTAGGATGGGCCCCTATTCCAATATGACCATTGCTTTTACAAGAATTCAGCGCACGTGAGAACACAGAGACAGAGGGAGAACGCCATGTGAAGATAGAGGCAGAGGGCGGAGTGATGCATTCACAAGCCAAGGAATGCCAAGGATTGCTGGCTGTCACCACAAGTCAGGAGGTAATCACGGAAGAGATTCTACCTCAGAGCCCTCAGAAAAAAATAAACCCTGCTAACACCTTGATTTTAAACTTTTAGCCTTCAGAACTGTGAGAGAATAAATTTCTGTTGTTTTAAGCTGCTCCGTTTGTGGTATTTTATTGTAGCAGCCACAGGAAACTAATACAGTGTGATTTTCTGTCCTTGCTGCTGTGCCTGTAAAGGTTTCCAGAAGCTTCATTGGAAAAACTTTGCATGCTGTGGTTAGAGAGTAAAAATCCCCAATTCCTGACATTCACTAGCTCTGTGTTGCAGTTTGGTAAATTTATCTGAACATCTGCATCTTCATCTGTGAATTAGAGATAACACTACTACCCCTGCAGAATTATTATATAACCTTGATAGCTTACACAGATTGCTTCATTCAATTCTATGTCTGCTTTTTATAAATATTTTCTGGTGGTAAGGTTAGTGGAATGGTACCAATAGTACTAAGTCGTACTTAGTGGAATAAAGTACTAATAAGTTACTGAGGTACTAATGTTTATATTTCTAATGGCACTCACAAAGAGAGAGCAACGATGGTCATGAGAAATGTCTTTCTAACACAAGGTAGGGTTTACTCATCTTATGAATTTCATCTATGTTGCTAATCAATTTGAAGACTTTAGGTCAACGTTCCCGGTTTGTTTTGGCTTTTCCCATCTAATCAAGACATTTCCAAACTTTGAGTAATTAGAATAACTGTTCAAGCCCTTGAAGTGAATGTCAGAATCAGAAACAAGTTGAAAGGCGGGAGGGTGCTGTTGGCTTGTATGATATGAGACTTCAGGCACAGATTTGACGAAGATCACTAGACAGTGGTGAAATCATCTCATACTCACATCTAACATTAATTTCATCTTATACCTGGAAAAGGAGAGGGAGAGAGGGAAGTAAGGAGAAATCTAGGTAAAGAAAGTGGAAATGGAAGAAGAAAACGAGCAAAGAGCAATTCGAATTGTGCAGGTGTGTTCGCTCACCATTGTACTACTTAAGCTAATGTACCAGAAAGAACTTGAGATAGAAGATTCTGGATCTGTTTTCCTCTCAGGATTCCAGAGCCCTCGTAATATTTACACTTTATTCTGATGACAATGATTCAAGTGTGTAAAGATACAGTACAGCAGTCCCCCCTTATCCGCGGTTTCGCCTTCCGTGGTTTCAGTTACCTGCAGTCAACTGAGGCCCAAAAATATTAAATGGAAAATTTCAGAAATAAAAATTCCTAGGTTTTAAATCTCACTTCCGTTGTGAGTAGCGTGATGAAATAGCTTGCCAACCTGTTCTGTCCAGGCTAGGACGTGAATCATCCCTTTGCCCAGCTCGTGCACACTGTATATGCTACCCCAGCCCCGTTAGTCACTTAGTAGTCATCTTGGTTATCAGATCAACTGTCCGATGTTGCAATGCTTCTATTCAAGTAACCTTTATTTTACTTAATAATGGCCCCAAAGTGCAAGAGTAGTGACGCTGGTAATTCAAATATGCTAAAGAGAAGCTGTAAACTGCTTCCTTTAAGTGGAAAGGTGACAGTTCTCGACTTAAAAGAAAAGAAAGAAAATAGTATGCCTAGGTTTCTAAGATCTAGGATAAGAACAAATCTTCTATTTGTGAAATTGTGAAGAAGGAAAAAGAAATTCATGCTAGTTTTGCTGTCGCAACTCAGATACATTTGTATAGGAAAAAACATAGTATCTATAGGGTTCGGTGCTACCCATGGTTTCAGGCATCCCCTGGAGATCTTAGAACATATCCTCCATAAAGATAAGGAGGGACTACTGTATGTATTTTTAATGAAACCCAACACCTAAAGCCATCTTTTAGAAAAGGAGCGATTTCATTGCAGTGCTGGAGAAAAGTAACTTTGTAGGTCTTGTTGAGTAAAGTGTATCCAAATCTAATTATGGGGAAACTTAAGGAATTTTCATAGGTAGATGAAGTAGGCAGAATAATAGCTCTCAAAGATGTCCATTCCCTAAATCCTAAAACCTGTATATATATGTAAAATCTTGGTGAAAGGGACGTCTAAAATAAGATTAAGGTTATGGACTTTGTGATGGGGAGATTATTCTTGACCATCATGATGGGTCAAATTCAATCAAATGAGTAATTTAAAGTTAAGATACTTTTCTGGCTGTGATCAGAGAAATATTTGACAGGAGAAAAAGGGTCAGAGGGAAATGTGACTTGAGAAGAACTTGACCCAGTATTCTTGGCTTTGAAGATGGAGGAAAGTAGCTATGAGTCAAGAGACGCGATGGCTTCTACAAGTTGAGAACAGTCCTTAACTAAAAGCCAGGAAGAAAATATGGCCCTCAGTTACACAACTGCCAGAAATTGAAATCTGCCGATAGCCTGAATGAGCAGGAAACACATCCTCTCCTAAAACCTCCAGAAAGAACACAACCTTGGTTTTAGTCAGTGAGACCCATACTGGACTCCTACCTAACAGAACTGTAAGAAAATACATTTGTATTGCTTTAAGCCACTAATGTGTAGTAATTTGTTATAGCTACAAGTAATAAGTATTAAGTATTAAGTAATAAGTATAATTGATTATAAATGATTATCATGTTATGTGTTAATACTAGGTCTTTACTGCTGTATGATATAATCTACTTCTGTTTATTTATCAATCAATTAATTAATTCAATAAATTTTTATTGAACATATAGTATGTGCAAGGAAATGTACCAGGCACTGGAATTCAGCAGCCAGAAGAGCACATGTCCCTATAGATTAACTAAATTTTCAGAGAAAAAGTTTACTGAACTAGATGTGTATGCAGTTTTTTATCCCTATAAATAGTCAAGGAGCTAAATCTAGCCATATAAGAAGAAATTCCCATACCTCAGAAAACTAAGAACCAGATGTAATCTAAACAATGACATGTTTGGGTGTATCAGGTTTGGAGGAGTAGATTAGGTAATACCATAGAGTGAATTCCAATATGGATTCTTCAGAGAGCTCAGGGTCTCTGTATATTTAGTCATGATAAAAATCACAGGGGCTAAATGAAGTCAGCCATCTTTGTTTTTCAAGCACTTCTCAACCTCAGGGAAATGTTCCTTTTTTTAAAAGTGTTTACACTTGTTTACTATTCACCTACAAATTTTTCACTGAATTCGAGGGACTCTTTTTATTAAATATCTCTTAAAAGAGCTAACATATTCTCCATCCAAAGTGCCACTGCCCTGGTCCAAGTCTCCATGATCTCTTACATGGATTACTGCATTACCCTTATGGTGGGGCTTCCTACCAAAAATGTTGTCCCTTCCAACTTGCCCCCTTTAATATATTGTCTATATTTATAGTTACTAAAGTAGATCTATTTCTGCCACTCTCCTGCTAAAAGCCTTTGTATGTTTTTATATTTTCCTGAGGATAAACCATACATCTCCTAATACAGCTTTGAAGACTCCTATAGACTTGGCTACTGTCTATCTCTCCACTAAAATCCCATGTCACTCTCTCATTTACACTCTATATATTCTATCATTTCCTTGAAGATGCCACATATTACATTTCATGTCTTTGCACTCATTGTTACGTCTGCCAGGAATGCTCTTTCCCCATTTATTTTGTCTGCTTTTTTCATACTCATCATTTGTCAGTCAAAGTAAAGATATTTTCCTTAGCAGCCATTCCCTCATCAAACAGACTAAAATTTAATCTCCTTTGCAGTGTGTTTTCATAACTTCCCCTTTTATGTCAATCTTCACACTACATTGCACTTAATTTTCCAAATTTATAGAAGATTCTCTCTTAAATGACAAATTCAGTTGTAGGATAATCTAAAACAGCTCTATTCCACAAATATGGGCCTATGGAGATCCACATACGTGTCTTTCTTATTTTTTGGCCATTGTTTGGTCTTGCACATATTTACATGGTAAAATATTCCAGTCACCTGTCTTAATGTTGAAACTTCTCAAATTACTTATTGACTGAATTTTCTCAAATTACTTTTTGTAATCTAATCAAATTATTAGATCCATTGAGAAGGGTCCATAGAAAGAATATTCTTTGAATGTTTCTGTGTTTATGACAGTTTTCCTGTGGTTTTTATTCTTGGAGATCAGTTTGTCTGGGTATAAAATTCTTGCTTTACACTTTCATTCATTCAGTACCTTAAGTATATTATCTGATTTCTCCTGAAAAAAAAGTTTTTAAAAAAATTAGTCTGCTATAAATCTGACTCTCTCTCTTCTTGAAGTGATTTCGACTTTTTGCTTGGATAAACAGAGGGTATCCTATTCCTTCAGAGTGTAATAATTCTACTATGATGTGTCTTACAATTGACCATCTTGTGTCAATCTTTCCCAGTTTGCCCTTTCAATATGAAAGTTTACATGTTAATTTGGCAAAGTTTTCTTGGACCCTATTTAGTAACAGCATGCTTGTATGCGTGTGTGTGTCTGTGTGTTGCTATTATAACATACCTGGTTATCTTTGCTTTTCTTCTGTGTCTATTCCTTTTTTCAAATTCTTTTTATCATTTTGTTCATTTCCATTGATAATTTTCATTTTTATCCTTTCTATCCTCTATTTTTTTTATGAGAGTCTCTGCTATCCAAATATTCCTGGTCCTTCTGATTTAGATCTTATTTCTAGTTTTTTTTTTTCCTTTTATTTCTAATCTTTCCTGAGCTTTGTCAGTTCTCTCGTCATGGTCTACTATTGCCTTTTTTCTCATTTCATAATTTTTCTAATTGCAATTTATATTTATTTAGCTCATTATGAGATATAAGGCATTGCAAGAAGCCATTTTTTTTCTGATATTTCTTCAACTTGTACTGTTTTTTTTAAATTTAGATTGTTATATATTTTTTCAAGCAATATCTTGGTGTTGGGTTGAAGCACAATCCTTTCTCTGTTGTTTCTGTGAAAACTATATGTACTTCCCTTCTGAACAAGATGGAGTAATAGGAATCCAATTTACCAACTCCCCCTTAAGAAAACAGTCAAATTATACAAACCCTAAATCAAACACTAAGATAGAACAAAACAGAAATATATCTAATAAGCCAACAAAAGAGATAAAATGGAATCATATCATCATCTCAACTTGTGGAGAAAAAGCACTCGACAAACTCGAACATCTATTCCTGACAGAATACTTCAATAAACTAGGAATAATAAGGAATCGCCTGTACCAGATAAAGTACACCCTGAAAACTACCTACAGATAACATCACACTTTAATAGTGAAGGACTGAGTGATTTGCTCCTAAGATCAGCAACAAAACAAGATTGAACACTCTCACCACTTCTATTAACATTGTATTCAGATTCTAGTCAGTGTAATAAGATAAGAAAAAGAAATAAAAGTCTTTGTCAAGACTAGAAAGTAAGAAATGTAACTGTTCTTATTAACAGAGGGCATAATCTTATAAGGAAAAAATCGTAAGATATCTAAAGAAGCAAATTCTAGGACTAAGTGAATTTATCAACATTATAGTATACAAGATAAATGTACAAAAATCAATTGTACTTTCTTATACTGGTAAAGAAATGTCAGAAATTTAAGATAAAAATAACTTTTGCAATCACATCAAATATATGAAATATTCAGTGATAAAACTGACAAACCACACACAATTCCAGTACATTGAAAAAGTATAAAACATTTTTTAGAGGGAAAAATAACTCAATTAATGCAGAAGTATACTGTATTCACACATTAAAATACTCAGTGTTGATAACATGTCAATTGTCCTTAAATTCATTAGACAACACAATCTCAATCAAAATCCCAACAGTGTTTTTGAAGAAAATGAAAAGCTGATTTTAATATCCACATGGAAATGCGAAGACTCTAGAATATCCAAACCAACTTTGAATAAGAACAGCAAATTTGGGAAACTTACACTCCCTCAATTGATAACATAATATAAAGTGACAGTAGTCAGTAAAAGGTGGTATTAGCATCAAGATAGACAAAGAAGGGGCCAGGCAGATGGCGTAGTGGTTGAGTTCTCACGCTCCGCTTTAGCGGCCCAGGGTTCACAGGTTTAGATCCTGGGCACGGACCTACGCTGCTCACCAGCCATGCTGTGGCAGTGGCCCACATGCAAAATAGAGGAAGATTGGCACAGATGTTAGCTCGGGGACAATCTTTCTCACCGAAAAAAAGAAAAAAAGATAGGGTGATCAATAGCACATACTAGGGTCCACATACAGAGTCATACGTATTTGGTCAGTTAATTTTGCACAAAGGTGCAAAGGTAATTTAACAGAGAAAAAAAATTTTGTGTTCCTTCCACCATTATCCCACCCTCTAAGTATCCATTCCTACACATGTTCCCCCAATTTCTGTTTGTATAAATTAGAAAACTCAAGTAGTGTTTTTTTGAAATGTAGCATACCTATTTGTATATATATTTGGCACGTCTATCTATCTATCTATCTATCTATCTATCTATCTATCTATCTATCTATCTATCCATCTGTCTGTCTATCCATCTGTCTATCTATCATCTATCTCTATCTATCTATCATCTATCTCTATGTGTCTGTCTATCTATCTATCTATCTATCTATCTATCTGTCTATCTATCTACCTACCTATCTATTCATCTGCCTTATTTATCATGTCTAAACTTAGCAGTGCTTTCACAAATGTAGTTCAAAATATATGCTTGTCCTTCACTTCAAAAGAATCCCATTGTTCCCTTTTTGATGTGTAGTTTGCTGGCCAGGTGGAGCAGTTTGTAGTTTTAAAAAGACTATCTGTGGAAACCTACAAGTTTGTAAGCCTTTCTTTCCTCTAAAAAGTAATGAACAATTTCTGGGGGGCAAGTGAATAAGCTGTCTGTGGTGTATTGATATAAAACCGTGTTTCTCCCCCACAGTAACAGTGAGAATCCTGTAGATAACAAATTATCGCCGTCAGGAACAACAAGGAACTCAAGAATGTGGTAGACAAGATGACTTCAATAAATCCTGCGATGCCTGTTCTCAGTGAAAGTTTAGAAACATCAAACTTGTTACCGAAGCAATTCCCTGTCTCACTTGTACTGAAGGGAAAGAACAGTTAAATGTTTTTCCTAAAATAATATCAATGTGTCAGGTCAAATATATAGAAAGTTATTCTTTGCACCTATGGTCAAATTCCTATAAAAGTGCACAGGGAACTCTGGATTCAAACTTGTATATCAAACTTTAAGAGGGATAGAGGTCAAAAAAACAGAATCAGAAACAATTATAAGCAGGAGAGAACTAAACTTTCACCACCTGCTGCATACCAATCAGTGTGATGGTATATTTATTACTCCTTATTAACAAAAGGTGAAATAGCTATTATTATACTTATTTTACAGAAGACAAAACTGGGGTTAAATTTTCCAAGAACATATTGTATGCAAATGGAGCAGCTGTATTTTTCCATCCCACATCTGCCTGATTAAAAGCTAGAGACTACTAGACTAGAGGCTGGCACAAATCTACAGAAATGCTTGATGAAAAGGAGGCTACTTGAACTAGAGAATGAAATACTAGATCTAGAAATTAATTTGGAGAGCTAGAACATCAAAGAAGGATTTGACTTTCTTTATGTGGCTCCAGAGGATTGTGCTAAAAGTAATTTGAGGAAACTGTAAGACATATTTTGGCTTTCAAAGATCACTACAGATGTCCAGCAATGGAGTGGGTGGTTCCTCTGTGGTGACCTCCCTGTCTCCAAAGGAGTTCACACTAAGGCTAGAGACTAAACCTACACTCTCCAATGTGGCAGCACCAGCCACATGGGGATATTTTAATTTAATTAAAATTAAATAAAATTAAAAATTTAGTCCCTCAGTTGAACTAGCTGAATTCCAAGTGCTCAATAGGCATGTACCACCACCAAATGTAAAATATTTATTTAAAAAATATTATCAGTTAGATCCACACATTTAGTTTCATGCTTCCTTTGCAATTTCTTTTTCTTTCTTTTTTTTTTTGGTGAGGAAGATTAGCCCTGAGCTAACATCTGTTGCCAATCCTCCTCTTTTTGTTGAGGAAGATTGGCCCTAGGCTAACACCCGTGCCCATCTTCTTCTATTTTGTATGTGGGACACCGGCAAAGCATGGCTTGATAAGCAGCACATGGGTCTGCATCTGGGATCCGAAACTGTGAACCCCAGGCTGCCGAAGTGGAGCACGTGACCTTAACCACTACGCCACCAGGCTGGCCCCTGCAATTTCTTTTTTTTTAATCTGAGCAATATTTTTGTGTCTTCAGAATATTGAAGTTCTCACAGCAGTGACTGGGTGAATGAAATTCTCTGAGGGCATTGATCACAGGCACTTCCCAGCTGTCTTCTCTGTACTTTTCCTACTTAATACAAATTTCAAGGCAAAGTCATCATTAACATAAAGGGTTTCTCAGCCTTTTTTCTGAAGCATCAATGATAAAGTATCTGGGAAAGGGAGGTTTCGTCATTGACTTGCATCTGTCGTTACTCAACTACAGTTATATACAATAAATACTAATAAAAACTTTTTTTCAAGGAAATGGTGGAGAATGTTGCTATTTGACTTCAGTTACAAGTCTCATAAAAGTGTAAACATAGAGGAGGAAACTGAGATGCAGAAAGCGAAAATAACCAGCAAGCATTTGTCAGATTTCAAACTAGAATCTATATCTCCAAATACTACTATGTACACCACATTCTTTTCAAAAGCTACTCCTACTTTCTCCAGTCTCTTTAACAAAGACATTTATATTATAAAGTCACTGCCTTTTTCTTCTGCCCTGAGAATTATCCTGAAACAATAAGCACGTTATAATTTCTAGGGTTTAATATCCAATGAAATATTTTTCAAAATTCCATGAAAAATTACCATCAAATATTTATTGAACACCCATTATGTTTAAGAGATAAAGTTCCTTCATTATTATTTTAAGAAATATTATAGATTTATGCAAAATTTTTATTGTATTCAAAATTTATTTAATTAAATTCCAAGAGGATATCAAACTATACATTTAATTGCTGTGGTTATATATCTATACTTCTATTTGTATCTCTATCTTTCTATCTCTCTGCTTTCAAGGAACTTACCTTCTAGAAGCAGAGTCCAGTATTTCATTTTCCCTTCTATTATAGATGACTAGTTCTGTAAGAGCTATAATAAAGATATGCACAGAGTATATTGAATAGCAAAGGCTATTTCAAATGAGAAGGCTTCGCAATACAGTTGTCAATTCTTTTGGGACTTGAAAGCAGAATAGAATTACAAAAGGGAAATATATTTTTTGGAAAGGTGAGTGCATGCATTTTTGGAAGATAATCCTGCATCACTATATGGAGTACCCTAGAACAGTGGTTCTCATCCTTGGCTCCCATTGAAGTCACCCAGGGAGCTTTCAAAATAGATATGACTGTGTTTCTGCCCCTGAGATTACAATTTGATTGATCTCAGGAGAGGGCCGGTCATAGAGAGCGTAAGAGTTCTCCAGGTGATTTTCATAAGCAGCCAAGGTTGAGAACCATTGCCCTAAACGATAGTCAAGGGATTGTAGGTGGTACGAAATGGCTGATTTACAAGGCTGTTGTAAAAAGCTCCTACTTATAAAATAATGTTACTCATGATACTTGATAATAATTTGATATAATCCATTCTTATGTGGATAAAGGAGAAATAAAATAAATTTTATTGCTTTATATAAGATAAAGTGTCTAATCCACTGCCTGGCACATAACAGATACAGGAAATAAACTAATATTTAGTGAATAACATATAAATTCAGGACAGGGCTCGGTAATTACATATGTAATCTTAATTTATCTTCGCATCAACCCCTTTAGGCTGACATGTCTATTCCCCACATAATAATTTTACGTATATACGTGCATGCATGTATAGATATCAAAGTACAAGATTCTTAAATGTAAACCTTACCTTAATAAACATTTTTTTCCTAAGAAAATATTATGAAAATACTTTGTTTTTCAAGTGGAAAGAGCTCTGATGATGCCATAGCTACAATGTTCTGACATATCCTGGGTCAACACGAAGGATAGATCTTCAAGCATCACACAAGATTACTACCTGTCAGAACATCCTTATCACCAAATCACAGTGTTCACAACGGTAGAATGCTCGTTAGACTCCATTCACAGACACCAGTTAATCTGAGAGTAATAATAGTTAAACAGCAAAGGGCAGAATATAAAGAGGGAAAACTAAGGATCCTGAGGAAATTCTTTTAAGTTTTATCTGAATAAACCATGGTTGACCTCTACAAGACCATTTTTGATCTGGTCCCTGTTCCCTCTTCAACTTACCTTCCCTGTCACTGGCCTCCTCACTCTCTGCTTCAGAACACACCAGGCTCATCCCACTCTTTGAAAACACACCCCCCAGGCACTTGCACACTCTGTGCTCTCTCTCACATGTGACCAGCTTGGAGAAGTCATAGCCGACTGCTTTAATCTCAACAGGCCACTCCTATTTTCTTTTCATGCTCCCATTTTTTTTCTGTGAATTTATTCCAAGTTGGAATTATGTTTTTATGTCTCCCAACTATAAGCCTCATGAGGGTAGGAAGTGAATTTGTTTTGTTCGCTACAGAGTACCAAGCACCTAACACCAATTGATTCATAGTGGTCACACATAGTTGTTAAATGAATCAAATAAATGAATGAAAAAAACCCCACAATTCTGATATATGTATAATATTATAGAAAACCAATCTGGCAATTGAAATAAAGCTTTGATGAGTAGAGCTTTGGCCAGCTGTTTATAAATTATAGGAATTTGTAGAGAAAGGCAAAGTTCAGTGGCTCTTTCAGCTGTGACCAAAACATTCAATTAAAAGATAAATTATTAAAAGAACAGAAGGCAATTGAAAGATCTTGGCCAAAAATAGTTAATATTGAATGATTTTTCAAACATGAAAAATTACAGGTTCTGCTATTAGAAGATAATAGAATTCTTGTAAATCATTCAAAAGGAACAAGACAGCAACATGTGAAATTAGAGATGAAATTGGGAAATGACTAGTTTTCTATAATGGTGATATTGTTTGTTTTAAAGTGACTATCAAGCATGATGAGTAAATTAAACTGGTTTCTGGCCATAACAGCATTCTTGGGTCTTAAATAAAAATGTGATAGGATGGATTTACAACCTCCATGGTAGAATGTCATAAATAGCTGTTTCGATAACTCTGTCTCATGCCTCTGCATTTGTGATACGCGTAATTTGAACTGTAAAAGTGCGATAACAGAAGAGAGTTGTGAGGACAATGTTACATCTGTTATAAAAGAAGGATATCACACATTGTGAGGGCAGATCAAGAGGCATGATCCTCATGCTAGGTGAAAAGACATTAACTGCGGAAATGATGTTAATTACTTTCTAAATGTCATTTATTCAGTGTGTTCATGCTATATTAACAAAAGAAATACCTATTATCTCTTAACGGTTACTGGGACAAATAAATACCATGTTGCTGAAATAATTAAATCCTTTTAATAGGAACGTGTTTGGTTCTGTTGAATTTACTCTTACATATTAAAGTTTTCAATGGGTTAAAGATACAGCGGCCTGAGTAATAGGGGCAACACTAATCTGTGCTTATTAGTGCATGTCTCAGTTCAGTTATGTAAACAGTATAAAGGATAGGTCTATAAGGAAAGGAAGCCAGAGTGAATAGGCGTTACAAGTCAACACAAAAGCTGCATTTATAGGATAGCACTTTAACACACCCTTGTTTTTCATGGATTACCATTCACAATTCTGATTTGTGAGGCAAATATTTCACGACATATCAAGCATATTTTCTGATATACACCTTTAAGTCTTAGGACTTATTTAAATCATACATTTATTTAAATTATGTACATATTTAAATCTATTGTGAGGTTACTGTATAGTATTAGCAATGCCAGGAGAAGACTCTCATCTGATTTGTCATTGTAATGGTTTGGTGGCCCCACTTCTACTAATCATCAGGTATGTAAGAAACTACGTTAAGAGTTGGAAGGGGTGGCACATTTCTTAAGAATGTTATGTCTCCTGAATCATTTTATTTAATTTCTTCACTTTTTAACAGTAACTTTGTCTGAACACAGGTCTTCTGCTTTCAGAGTAATAAACGCGTATAGGTTAATTCTGATATCTGAATTCCCACACATATTCTCAAGTCTTCCTTGTATTACATTTCCCAGTAAAGAATTACATCTAAGCAATATTTTTATATTTGAACATACTTAAAGTATGGGAGGGCTTAAGACAACAAATGCCAATTCTTTACAACAGAATTTTGTGTGGAAATCTAGCTCACAAATGAGGCTTGCTAGATATCTTTTTTAACGGGGTGTTTTTTTTTTCTTTTTATCTTTTGACCCCATTTTATTACTATTATTTATTTTTTTATGTATTTATTTTGGTGAGGAAGATTAGCCCTGAGCTAACATCTGTTGCCAATCCTCCTCTTTTTGCTGAGGAAGATTGGCCCTGAGCTAACATCTGTGCCCCTCTTCCTTTACTTTACATGTGGGACACCAGCCACAGCATGGCTTGATAAGCAGTGCGTAGGTCCGTGCCTGGGATCTGAACCTGCAAACCCCGGGACCCTGAAGCGGAGCTTGTGAACTTAACCACTATGCCATGAGGCCAGCCCCATCCCATTTTATTATTTTTTAACGCTGATTTTACAATGAAAAATCAGACATGATTAGCAATTAGAACTTGGTCAACCCAAGGATAAGAATATTTATGGAGCTCTTACTATATGCAAGAATCTTTGCTGGATCCTGGGGATGGGGGAAAGTGCTATGAGAATAAGGGTGTAGCTGTTAAGGTGATGTTTAAGTTCATATCTTTAGATGAAAAAGTAAATTTTATTATCGTAAGTATAACATACTTATAGGGTATAAAAAAAATTCGGCATTTATGAAATGTTACTTTACTATTGTTTTCTAAGGTATGTTCCATGGAATACTAATTCTAGGAAATGACTTGACACATATCAAATAATTAACACGTGTTTTTTATTAAACTTTGGACTGAACGTTTTAGGAACATATTCCATTACCAACGTATATCAAATCCCCTTTTTAATGATCCAAGATGCATATATTTTTAGGACTCTCAACAACCTTTGACAGACTAACACTTATTCATTCAATGATGTTTGTCACATTTCCTCAACTTTTTAGGTGTTATGTATATTTTTCATTGTTTTAGATTAAATAACAAGCCATAAATATATATTTCATACAACTCATTTTGAAAAATACTGCTATAATTATTTAACTTCTGTTATGTTAGCACTTTTGCAATAAAATGCCAGATATACATAATATGTGCTCCACAAGCTGGTGTGAGCAGGGGAAGAGTACAAAGATTGTGTCTACTGGCCTCCGTTCCCTGAGAGCAGTTCCATTGGCCCCTTGAAGTGTGCCAAACCAGAAGCCTGCCCATCAGGCCAAAGCTTCTGAACAAGCAAATAGGCCTCTTTCTCAGAAAGACTGGGGTTGTTTCAGTCAGGTATCTACAGTGTCCTGGGAGTGGTAGTCTACCAAGAACTCTCTCTCCAATTGTTACAGGCCCACGGGACCCAGGTACACAAGCCTCCTGGCATCCAGAACCAGGTGATCAAGGTGCATCCTCTGGGCTGCAGCCACAAAAACTGAGGCACCAGACATAAAAACAGCTTCACCAGATGTGTGCAGAAGCTCACCTCCAAGAGATACTGGTGCTCGGGGGCAAGGCAGAGGAAAAGCTTGAAGATGGGATCCACCAGCTGGAATGAGGGAGAGGGGGAGTTCAAAGATGGCACCTGCTGAAAAAGGAAAGAAAAAGAAAGATGGGACCCTCTGGCTTTAGCAAGGCAGAGGGAAAACATGAAGATGGCGCCCACCAGCCTCTGTCCCAGGAGAGTATCTCAGCAGGCTCCTGCCCCTCAGTCTGATGCTTTAAAATTAGCAAATGAGCCTCTTTTACATAAAGTCTGGGTGCTTTTCAAAGGCTCCTTCTGTGGGAGGAGGTGAGTTCAGGATCTCTCTATGTCGCAGTCTTGAACTGGCTCTTAAATATTCTTACATTGGGGCTGGCCCGGCGGCATAGCAGTTATGTTCGCACGCTCTGCTGTGGTGGCCTGGGGTTCAGGATGCCGGGCGCAGACTGATGCACTGCTTGTCAAGCCGTGCTGTGGTGGTATCCCATATAAAGTAGAGGAAGATGGGCACAGATGTTAGCCCAGGGCCAATCTTCCTCAGCAAAAAGAGAATTGGCATCAGATGTTGGCTCAGGGCTAATCTTCCTCACAAAAAATATAAAATAAAATATTCTTATATGTACTAGTTTATGTTCCTGAGAAATAGACAAGACAGGAATAGACACGCAAGAGATTTATTGGGGGAGGAAGTAGGAAAAGGTGGGAAGAATCTTTAGAATAAAATGCAGATCTGACTCCTGTGAAAGGAGAGACAGAAGGAAGATTAATTGTGTCAGGAAAAATTTCAGACTGCAGCACAGTTCTAAGAAAGTGTCAGCCAGATCACAGGGGAATCCTCAAGCTAAAATCAGTCATTGAAGGAATTCATCTTTCCGGTTAATTGCTTATTAATCCCTCCATGCTCTACCATTGGCTTAGTCTTGGTGCAGACTTGGTGGAGAATACAGAAGGGTAACAGCCTGGAGTCTTCATATCCACAATAGGAGATATGAGCAGCACATTGTCATGACTGTCATATTATAAACAGGTCTTTGTTTCTTCTATTTTTGCTCTTATATGTCCAGATATCTAATGTTATTTTTTAATTACTATACAAAGGATATAGACATTTTTAAGGCCCTTCATGAATATTTCCAAATGGTACAATGTCCACGGGGCAAAGTTTGATATGTTCATAGATATGTGAATTGAATGCATCTTATTATACACTTGTCATCATCAGATGGCATCATTATTATTATTAGTTTCAATCTTTATGAGTTTGAGAATCATAAACTCTTACTCAGAGTTGATAGCAAAGCTGAGTTTTCTGACTACTTTTGACATTGCTTGGGGCATAATGGAGACAGAAACTCAGCCCTTAGGGTAGTAGGATTTGGGCCAAGGTTTCCATTCTTTATGATATAGTACTTACCTTTCCCTGTTGCCTGGCTAGGCTCAACGCCGGCTCTGTTCTTCAGTTCTGCTGGCTCCTGCCCCTCCCATTTATTTGTTCATTCCTTCGATACTGTTCTGGGACAGTGGTAGGTGAGCATATGGAGGATCTTGCCTTTGGAGGATTGGAAACAACAGCAACAGCAGGCCTGCTGGTGGGGAAGCACTGTCTTGTTTGTTAACGTCAACCCTCTTCCCACTGAATCAGCCCCAGGCGGAGGGCCCAGACAGCTGAGAATGTCAGAAAACACGGAGTGTCTCAGACCCTCACCAAGATTGACATTTCAGGCAGAAAGGCAGCCTTTGCCTACGGGATGTCACTGCCGAGTTTCATGGTTCTTAGTAATTAATCAACTGCTTCAGTGAAGGCAGCAGGCTGGATCAGATAGAGTGAATAAGAAGAGAATGTCACATGAGTATAGAGGAAACTAGAATTATTCCCAGCAAAGATGATACCACACTGCTGTATCTTCTCCAGAGGAATAGGTCCCTGCATATACAAAAAAAATCAGAGTGCCACAGCTCTGTCACTAGCTTTAGCTATAATGTTGGGCAAACCTGGGTCTAAGTTTCTTTCACTGTGAAATGAAGCAGCTAAAAATGAGATCCCTAAGAATCCTTCCAGATTTAATATTCTATGGACTCTATCAACATCTCCCATCTCCTTCAGCCTGATGCCTCTTTCTTTCTGACTCACCTGAACTTAGGGTCATTTGAATGATTTCTCCTGTATCTCTTCACCAAGTACAGTTTTGATAGGTGTATTAGTCAGCTGAAGCTGCCGTAACAAAATACTGGAGTTTGGGCAGCTTAAATAACAGAAATGTATTTCTCACAGTTCTGGAGGCTGGGAAGTCCAAGTGTCAGGTGTTGGCAATTCAGGTGTTAGTCTTAGGCCTCTTCTCTTGGCTTATGGATGGCCGCCTACTTGCAGTATCCTCACGTTGTGGAGAGAGAGGGGAGTTCTGATCTCTTTTCTTCTTCTTACGAAGACACTAATCCTGCCAGATTAGAGCCCCACTCTTATGATCTCATTTAACCTTAATTGCCTCTTAAAGACCCTATCTCCAAATACAGTCACATTAGGAGTTAGGGCTTCAATGCTTGAATCTTGAAGACACAATTCAATCCATAGCCATAGAATTGTGATAATTAAGGAGCTATCAGAAGCAACATTTAAGGTAAGTGTGTTTCACTCACTCCTCAAACACCACACTTTTTCATGCCTTTTATCTTCAGTTTGTTCCATTTCTCTATTTAAAATGCTTTCTCTAAAGTTTTCTTTTGCCTAACTTGTAAATGCCTACTTGTCTAAGTAAATCAAACAAAACTCCTCTCTGAAACTGTTCCTTAAATTCACTTTCCTTTAGCGTCCCTCACATTCTTCCTCTTATTTTCCTACATTAGTTTGCATGCATTTTACAGCAGCACTTACTCTCTTCTCTTGGGCATAATGCTATCCCCTTCTTTTCTCTTCTCTTAGATTATTTATTTTAATGTAGTTACTATGATGGTTGAGATAATGCTTCACTCGACTTTTTATGGAGCAGAGGAATTTGTGATTTTTGTTGTTTTGGGATGAATAAGCCTGGCTTTCATGACAGAGAGAGTGTCAACTCAACCACTTAATATAAATGAATTAAGCTGAACACTTTTTTGTGTATGCAAATCAACCTCCCAAAATAATTCACTATGACTAATGCTTGCATTTCTATATCTGGGTTTTCCACTGTTGCTGACAATAGTAATCCGATCAAAATAGGATAGTAGAAATTTCATATTATTTTGCTAGGATTTATTGTCTATCAAACAATTCAGGTTTAGTGTTGTTTGTTATTATTTTTCTGAGAATATTATTTTTGTCTATTACTTTTCTTTTATAATTATGGGTCTACTCAGATTTAAAAAAATGCTTGAGTCTATTCATGAAAGAAAATGAATAAAACATTTCTAGAAAAAATATACATTTTTTAAATGATTAGCAAAAGGTTGTGTTAAAAATCTTTCACGAGCAACAAAGATCCTCCATAGATTTAGAGTCCCTTTTCATTAGTAATGTTCAAGTCTGCTCTTGCTGTCTTTTATCTTTGATAAATTTAGCAGAGCCTTTTCTAATTTTTCAGTCTTATTAAAGAATCGGTTTTGGGTTTAGTTGATCATCTCTGTTGTTTGCTTTATATTTCAGTTTTACTATTTCTTTCCATTCTATAGTGTCTGGATTCACTCTGTGGTTATTTATTTTTTAATAGAATTTTCAGTCTGTGTCTTACGTCTGCTCTGGCTTTTCCACTCTCCTCCAACCGCACCACACCCCATATGTGATATAGTAGAATCTGGGGTGGGCGTGGGCATTAACTAAGAGGAAACAGGGATTTTTTAAGGCAGTGTTCTTACAGCATTCCATGAAGCCAGTAGAGAAGGAGGGCAAACTATTCAAATTTACTATTCATTTATCACCTCAGATTTCCTATGTGTTTATATCAAATTTTTGTGGGGGAGTAATTTGCACAACATCAATTTTTTTTTTTTTTCCTGAAGAAGATTATCCCTGAGCTAACATCTGTGCCAATCTTCCTCTATTTTGTATGAGGGTCACTGCCATAGCATGGCTGATGAGTAGTGTAAGTCCACTCCCGTGATCCGAACCTGTGAACCCGGGCCGCCGAAGTGGAGCATGCTGAACTTAACCACTGCGCCACAGGGCTGGCCCCAACAACATCAATTTTACAGATAGAAAAATTGAGGTTTAGACGGCTTAAGAGATATTTGTAAGTTCACACAACTAGGAAATGATGGTACTATGGTTCAAACAATGTAAAAAAGAATGTGCTGAAGATAAAAAACTGGAAGCTAGATGTGACACAATGTTTCAGGGTAAGGTGTGATAAGAATAAGAGACGAGCCATAATTCCAAGATGGAGAAATTAGCAACAGAGTGTCAGGAAACAGGTTGAGCTTGAGGGGTAATTGCCTTAAGCAAGGTTATAACGTGCAAAGCTCCATGAGGTAAGTATATGGGTCAGTATGAAGTTAGGCTTGGAGTGTTGCCTAGTCACTGTGACACTGAATCACTAAATTGTTTGTGTTTACCAAAATTGACAGTTCACTGAATTGTCTTTGTAAGCTGACTTTGACTTCAATTTTGAAATGCCCAGAGAATAATAATTGGAAAACAAACAAGGACAAATATATGTCTGTCAGATTGTACTGCTCAGATTTATTTGCCTAAATGTGAGGTTAGGGATGGTTCTTTACTTTGTGATCCTAAAATAGGCTCTTTGGAGTGGCATCACTTCTAAAATACCAGGAACACCTTCCTCAGAACTTTTTGTGGTCCTAAACATATCTAGCATATATAGAACAGAGAATAGATAGATTTCTAGACTCCACACATTGCATGCATACACACACACACACACACACACACACACACGCAAACATACACACACACTTCTGTTTCCTGGCCTGGTTCAAGAATTTATTTCCTATATGCTCTATTCTCTGGCTTTCTAATGGTTCATTTTATGATATGATATTGTTTCACACATGAATGAATTGAAAGACACAGGAAGCAATCTGCCTGCTGGGAATTTACTCCTAAATCCCTCTCCTTTCTTAATGTCCATGCATTTGAGCCTCCATAATCAAGAACTAAGATTCTTTCGCTGCTTGGCATTTACACTCTGCATTTCCTCTCTACCCCACCCTCAAAGAAAACATTTGGACTTAGTTCAGTGTTCTGAAAGAATATTTGCATTGTAGATTCCCTTTTAACATTTGCAGTGAAAATAATGAGAGACAATTCATTCCCTAATGCTTCCATTACAGAGTATTTGCGTAAAATTAATTAGAAAAGAATTAATATTGTATATGCTCCACTTATAGATCCAAATATTTTCTTGGAATTGATGTGATGTCATGTAAATGTACAAAAAGTCATGTTTTTTCAGAATATAGTCTGCACGATGCATTTATTTCATTTTCATTTATTTGTATTAAAAAATAGGCTCTTTTGTTTTGTGCATATAAATCTCTGTGCTTATCCCTATCGGAAAATCTAGGCATGATATTTCTTTATGAAGAAAAAAAAAACACATGCTCTTTATACATAAGAATCCTTGGATAGAGAAATCAGATGTGGTCCCTGGCCTCATAGAGCTTATATTCTAATATGAAGATTATTGAATAGGTAATTGTAGGTAAGAATACGCTATTCAGTTATATAACCTGCAATTTTAACTTAGTCTGTGGCAGCATTGAGAACTTCTAGAGAAAATGGCCTTAAAATTAAGACTTTACAGATGAATAGGTTCTATCTTCCCCCAAAGAAAGGATGAGCTATGCATATCAGGCAACTGTCATTGTCAGCCTTGCAGGTAAGCACACTACTTACAGGCCACTTCCCCTAAACAGCATCACTTGGGGCTGGCCCCTGGGCTAGTGGTGAAGTTTGGCATACTCCACTTTGGCGGCCTGGGTTCAGATCCCAGGCATGGACCTACACCACTCCTTGGTGGCCGTGCTGTGGTGACAATCCACATACAAAATAGAGGAAGATTGGCACAGATGTTAGCTCAGGGCAAATCTTCCTTAGCAAAAAAAAAAAAAAGAGTCATTGGTAAAAGAAGGGATCATGTGTTTCCTGGTTTCCTTAACCCAGTACAATGAGAAGACTTAAACATGCTGACTTGAGGTGGCAAGTCTACAGTGTAGATTTTCCTTTTTGCATTAGACGTAATGTTAAGAGCAAGTTACAATATTTCTTCATTCCTCAGAATGATGAAATTAATTTATCGTGAGAATGTAAGGTAAGTTAGCAGGAACTTTATTGCTTCCTTGCTACATGTACTAGTCAATAGTTTCAATTCAATTAAACAAACAGTTGCCAAACATTTTATTCAAGTAAAAAAGTGCAATAAAGTTGCATATTCCAGAATTTGGGGCAGATCCAAAGGATAATAAAAATGTCTGTGGCAGGATGGCAGGAGTGAGGGATAGAACAAGCCAGGAGAAGAGAACAGCAGGAATTGCCTTACATGTGTTTGAGAAATTTCACTGGCTGGACTGTTTTCTAACAAGCTTCCTTAACTTCTCTTCACCAAATTCCATTATCATCACTCTGCTTTGGACACAAGGTTTGTTTAGACATCTAGATACTGCTACAAATATCTAAGTGGCCTTGGAGAATGGACAAGGTATAATAAACTTGGTGAGGAAGGATTATTTAAATATTTAAAAATGAGAGGAAAGTTCATTTCACAAAGAATAAACTAGAGAGATTACTATGATTTTGTATAATTTGTATCAATATTTATTAACAGGGCATTTAAAAGATGAATGGCAAAAATTAGTACCCTTTGATTGCAGGTAACTAATATCCAACTTGACCAAACTTAAGCCAGAAGAAAATTTATAGACTACTACATCTGAGAAGAAACTGGGGAAATTCACAGACTCAAAGCATGAGCTAAAGAAAGAAGACCCCCAGGACTAAAGGGAAGTGAACATCTCAGACATTTTTATCTCCATCTATCTCTCATCACTATTTGTCTCTTTTTAGCTCCATTCTGTAGACAAGCTCTCTCCTTATGCCAAAAATAACGGCTACTGTCAGCTCTAGAGTCCCATCCTCCCAGTTTAATAATCCCAGTGAAAAAGAAAAACATATTTTCTCTCCAATAATATAAAAACCAGGAAGCACTCAGATTCCATACTTACTTGGGTCACATACCCACTTGTTGGCCCCATCACAGGTTCCAAGGAAATAGGATACAGCCAATGGGTCAGGTAGTTTTCAAAGGTTCAAAGATTGAGCTCAAAAGCATTCAAAGGGAATGCTTTTCAGGGCAAAAAAAAGCTACCATAGTGCAGTGCAGTGCATTAGGCAGTATGATGTACTTGCTGTTACTGATTTATTTTTCCTTTAAGATAACCATGTCATAGTGCTCTTTAAGGATGGACGTGCAATTCATCCTGTAGGGGGCGCTCAAGTTATCCTCTGACTCCACCTCTAATATGTGTTGAGACAATACATTAGACTTTTTACTCTACAGAGAATCCAAATGGAACTATTAGATGGAAATTATATCTAAGAAGGGCAATAGATAGGAGGAAACTAAAAATTAATGCAAAAAAAAGAACAAAATATATAAAAATTAAAAACAAAATTTTAATAGATTGTCTAAGAAATACTTCCTGTAAAACAAACTCTAGGCTTGAAATATTTGTGAAAGTTTCAAACACTCAAGTTATTATCACGTTATATAAGTTATATAAATGATTATATCTATCTATCTATAATTTACTTTGTGATATGAATATAAACAGTAGGAAAATAAAACAAAATACTCTTAGAACAATTTTAATTATAGAGCTGTAAATATTAAACACCAGAAAATTTAACACAATTATATTGTCAAAATATTAGCCTTACTTAATTAAGGGTGATAAACCCAGGAGATAAACCCACTATTTTAATATTAGGTAATTTATTAATCTACTAAAGCAAGTCAATAGTGCATTGGTTAATTAAATGAGATGATATAACTGAATAATATGAAATAATCTATAAAGTCAATGGCCATTCTTCACAAATATTAATTTTCCCCTAGATTTATTTTATAAAAGTATAAATAAGGTTAATCTTAAACCAACAGCCAAAATAATACTTGAATTAATAAAATACATCCTGGCATTTCATTGTTTGGGTGAAAATAGGTTTCCTTTGATAAACAGATTTTTTTTCAAATCCCTTCTTTTTATGAAGGGGATAAAGCAAATGCGCTCAATATATAACAACCAGGGTATTTCAGGAGGCTTATAAATCCCAGGAATTGAATGCAATATTTGAGGCACACCTGCACTAAAGAGGCATTCCTTTAAAAATAGAGAACAAGAGAAATGATGATTAGGATATCGGACATCCTTAATATTTTGGAAATTTTGTTCCTTTCAATAAGATGTAAAATTCATTCATGCATTCAATTGTTTGCTTGTTGAGTTGTTTATTTAATAATTTTGAACTTTGTCTTTTTTTTGGTGAGGAAGATTCGCCCTGAGCTAACATCTGTTGCCAATCTTCCTCTTTTTGCTTGAGGAAGACTATCCCTGAACTAACATCCATGCCTATTTCCCTCTATTTTTGTATGTGGGACGCCACTACAGCATGACTTGGTGAGCATTGAGTAGGTCTGCGCCCAGGATCCAAACCTGTGAACCCCAGGCTGCTGAAGCGGAGTGCAGGATCTTACCCACTATGCCAGCAGGCTGGCCCTGAACTTTGTCTTTGTGTAGGAATTAGGTTATGTACTGGGAAATGGGTGTGATAGATACTCAAAAAAATACTTAGATGTAACATTCTTCAAAGGAATCTTCTGTTGTTTTCCAATAAATTTTGCTTCAGTAAATTAATCAGAGATAAGTTCAACTTAAAAACTTTGTTCCTATTTTTCCCTAATAATTAGTTTATAATATAGTGAAAAATATTCAGAATATCAATGACATATAAATTATCTAAGAATAATCCTGACAAAAACTGCTCAGCAGAATATGTGCGAAAGCGTTTCAGAACTTACCAAGGAAGGTAAAAGAATACATGAATAAAGGGAAAGAACTTGGATCTGTTTGGAGGCGAAGACTCAGCATCAACATTTTATATATATATGTATTAACTTGTGGAAACTCTTCAAAATCTCAATGGCATCTTTGGAAATTAATAAAAATATTACAAAAAATAGAGTCTTTTGCACATATTAAGCGTATTGTGAGTAAAAAGACTAAAGATTCTTTTCCTATCAGCTATAAGAACTTACTATAAAGTGAAAATGATTTTAAAAATTTGAACATAACACATGAAACCAAACTGATCAATGGAACAAAACAAATATGACTTCAGCCTATTTGGAAGATACAGAAATATTTATTTTTTAAAAAAGGAAGGGGAGAACTGTCACTATCAATGAGAATATTGATAGATAATCCAGCAAATGATATTAAAAAATTCTGCAACCTAGGGGAAACATAGAGATCAAGTTATTTTTTCATATTATGTATCAACAATGCTTTACCTTATAAAAAATTTATATGTGAAAAAGATAACATCTATGAAAATATAAATACAGACAAGCACACACACATTTGGGAACAAGAACAATAATTGATAATGTTATGATGAAATTCCTAAGAAACATTATATTTGCATAGAAGGTTAAATGCTAAAAAACACTGGACTGGCCCCATGGTGTAGTGATTAAGTCCAGTGTGCTCCACGTTGGTGGCCCAGGTTGGTGCGTTCACCTCCCTGGCATGTACTTAACACCACTCATTAAGCCATGCTGTGGCAGCAACTCAAATATAAACTGGAGGAAGATTGGCACAGATGTTAGCTCAGGGCTAATCTTCCTCACACACACACACACACACACACACACACACACACACAAAAAGTCATATTAACAAGAAATCACAAAAATGCAAAAATAATGACAAAGAAATAAGTCGCTAATTTGAAGCACTATAAAATTTAGTAAAAATTTTGCCAATAGTAAAATAGGCAAAAGTTATTAATGGAAGAGTTTCTAAACGAGTAATGCAAATAGTCAATAAACTTGTGAAATACGTGACAAACTTCATACCAATGCAAATAAAAACAATATGCCATTTCTTACTTATTTAACTAGCATGTGATAAATTGCTAGAAATTTTATAGAGAAACAGCTTCACTTTTATCTTACTGGTAGACGTGTGAATTGATTCCACCTTCTTAGAAATCCCTTTGGCAATGTAAATAAGAAGACTTAAAATATTCTGATATTTGACCCAGTACATCTATGTCTGGTAATCTATCAGAGAAGTGATCATATATGTAGATAAATGCTTGACTTTAATAACAGACAGTGTTTAAAAATTGAAATAACATAAATATCTAAGAGGAAAATTGGCAAATAAATTATAATAAGCCTAATGATGGAGTATTTTAAAAAATGAGATATTAAAAATATCTCATTTCAAAGCATATAAAGTGGCAGATAGGTCAAAACAAAAGTTACATGTGCGTATATATACACAAAGGATTACAGATATATAAAACATTCTATATGTGATTTTTTGTAGTACATATTTACCAGAATGTTATCAATGGCTGTATCTGGGCTTTTTGAATATAGAGGTTTCTTCTCTACTTTTAATTTTTCTTTTTGTTATAAATTTTGTACTTTGCCCATTGGTGTTAAATTTGAGGCCCATTACTTTCTGAGTGTCTAGCACGTCCATGTATGATCTTCACTGTCTCCATTGGATCCCTTGACACCAAAATTGCATAGAAATATTTGCTCAACATATACTCTTTCCTGACACAATAGCACATTGTCTACCAGGAGAAAAGAAACTTAAAAAAAAATTTTGCCAGTCATGTTTCTCCCTTCTCTACCCATTTAAATGAGTTCTATCTTTGAGTATGATTTTGAGTGACATAGTACAGAATTTATAACATAGATGGATAATGGGCAAGAGAGGGAGAGACAAGAATAGAGAAATATGAAGAAATAGAAAGAGGTAGAAAAAGATAAGATCTCTGTAGGCTGGAAAAGTGTTTTATGGTGAATGACTGTTTAAGCCAGTGAGTGGCTTGTGCACTGCTGGGTTGAGAGATAATTTGAGTGTAAATAAAAGAGTTTATGATGAAGTGTTGCTTTGAGACATTGATTAGATTCCCCTTAATATTCTCTAAGAGGTGAAAGTAATATTTGGAGTCTTTCTACTATTACTTGTATTTGATGTGTTCTATTTTTTTAACACAATACCGTGTTGTATATGTATTAGAACACATGTGAAACTGGGATTTATTGAGGTTACAAATATTTATTTGAAGGAAAGGTCTATAGAGGTTTAATTAGACTTTCAAAAAAATCCCTGTTATTAGTTGAGAGCAACAATGCTATGTACCTCCATTGCATTTAGGATTAGAGGGAAAACACTATATAGAATAATTTTCCAGAGGCATTCCCTCAGTGATGGTCACCTCTTCCATCTTTTTTGTTTTTTAGGGTTTTATTAGCAAAGTCATAGAGTCTCAGAGTTTTCTCTTCAACTTCATCTAAGGTCTTCTATATTAATTGAATCAGGGTCTCAGCATAAAAAGGATCATACATTTGAAAGGAATAATTAAAGAGAGTTTCATGAAAGGACTATTTATAAAAGTGTCATTAAAAATTATAGGAAATGAATAAAGTGTGGTGAATCACCCTGGGATTAGAAATAACAGGAGGCACTGCCATTCCTAGGCCTGAGGTGTAAGGAGGAGAAGATACTGGAACCTAGGATGAGCTGCAATTACAGTGGAGGGAACCCAAACAAAGGTGTAGCCTTTGGAAAAGGATCATATACACTCTCCCAAACCTAGGGCCAGTGGGGTGGGGGGATGGAGAGAAAATAAATACCTTTAACTCTATCTCTTCCCACCCTCCAATCCCCAGCCATTTCCTCCCATTGGATGCACCCAGTGGGACTCCAAAGGCCAAAGAGGCCTCATAGATACAATCCATGTCTGTCTGGCCTGTGAGGCACCAGGAAGAATTATGAAGGGTAGAGAGCTCATCTGGAAGAACAAACAATGGGTATCTAGAACATTTGAAATTATTATCTATCAGGTAATTCAGTATCTCTATATACGGAGTTGACTCATAATATGCACCCCCCCAAATACATAAAGTATAAAAATATCCTGATTACAAACATAGTGATGGAGCCTTGTGTCTGCACATAATTATTAGTTTCTTCTTTTGGAGTCTGAAACTTTCAGAAGGATTGCCACCTACTCTGAATAGGAGCATTTGAGCTCTGGGGATTTAAAGGATAATCTTTGTCTTTTCATTCTTTTTCTGTTAATTTATTTTGTGTTATGTTTACTGTCCTCTCAGTTTGCTGTATTAAATGGAAAGATGTGTTTTTGGAATAATCTAGCAATATATTCAATGTCCAGGTCCACTATTACCCAAGATCTAATGACTATTTAACCAATTTAGCTTCTACAAAAAATATCTCCTCATTGTAAAGAAAGAATATTGATACCAACTTCAAAAATAATTTTTGAAGGTTAGATAAGACAATTTATAAAGGGTACATATCACTATACCTGCCACATGATACCAATAAAATGTTAATTTGTGGTTCAACAGATTCCTCTAGCAAACTTCTCCTTTTTCCAAAGTCGTGGGTTTATCTTCCATTTGAGAGAGACTAAGAATATTCTCTGGCTGTCACAGCGCAAGAGATTTAATCAAAAAAAGCTTTCGTGCACGAAAATTTTTCGTTTAAATGGAGAATGTTTACAGACGGGCACGTAGAGGTGTATTATGTAAGTCTGTATGATGAGGGGTGTGGCTGGTATGGAGGAAAGGAGACAAAGCAGCAGGATTATAAGGCTCTATTCAATGAATAGAGCAAAGATTGACGTCTAAGTGGATGAAGCTCTGACCTTTCACCACTGGGACTGTAATTCAAGTTCAAAGTGATGCCTGATTGCCATGACTGGGACTCTGGTTGAGGCAGTATCTAAGCCACCCACGAAGAATGCTTGAATTGACTGCCCATGGATAAACAGGACACATTTATTTTCTTAGCTGAGGGCCAGAAATTTGAAATTTTGTGAAACCAAACAACAAAAATCAGAAATTCTCAGGGATTCAGTCTCTGAATTAGGAGCATATTTCTGATAGAGGCCATCGTCACCAACCAGTGCATGGTTGACTTTACATCTGCCTTGACAAGTTTTCTGTCAGTTAAATTAGAGAAATTTAGGGTGCGTGCAAATATGGTTGCTTTCAATTCACTAGAAGCACTCTTGGTTGCCTAGAGGGACCTTCCAAAATGTCTGTTTATGATACACGACTCCAAGTGTAAAAAGTTTTCAAATTTTATGATAATTTTATGGTAATCATGATTATCACAAAATGCAACATAATGCCATATGATGATAATTATCTGATAAATTTTCTATACATAAAAAGAAAAACCAGTAAATTCCATTAAATTAAAAGCAAATCTCTGTGTGCAGAGTCAGAGACATTAAGTGACAGGTCTCTTATGAAGTAACTGGCTTATAACAGAGAAACAATAAATAATAGTTCCCTCTGAAATAGCCTTTCCACTGCTCATCACATCCACGTGTCCTGGAGTGATAGTACCCTTTGCTATCCTTCATTTTCTCTAACACAAAAGAAGGACAATCGTTTCTGTTCCACACTGATACCGAAGAATTTGATTAAAAAGATGTCAGGTACCTCATATAGTGTCTTGTCTGTTGTAGTATTCAATAGATTTTTTAAAAAATCTTCAATATGACATAAAGCTGACTCGTTAAATAAAATATGAGTAAGTTAATGAGCTATTGGTATAAATACATACAGAACTTGCTCCAAGTTACAATCACCTATCTGAGAATACTTGATTCTGAAAGTGTTGCTTGTCAACAATTTATTTAAGGAGCCATTAATTTCTATTAATACTAATCTAAAAGTGACAATGTTTCTATTCCTGGAAAAATAAGCCCAGCATCCTTGTGGTGATACCAACAGCATGCATTCATATTTACGTACTAGAGATAACCGAAAACTTTGCTGCTGCATTAACATTTAAAAAAATTTCTGGGGGCCGGCCCGGTGGCCCAAGCGGTTAAGTGCGCGCACTCTGCCGGAGTTCGCCGCTTAGGATCCTGGGGCACACAGACGTACTGCTTGTCAAGCCATGCTGTGGCGGCGTCCCATATAAAGTAGAGGAAAATGGGCACGGATGTTAGCCCAGGGCCAATCTTCCTCAGCAAAAAAAGAGGAGGATTGGCATCAGATGTTAGCTTAGGGCTGGTCCTCCTCACAAAAAAAAAAAAAAAGATTTCTGAAGCAGTCAGGCCCTTAGTAGCAACTGAAACATCAGCCGCTTCCAAGTGTTCTGAAAGCAGCGTTAATTAGAACTGTTCGGATCATCCACAGATCGTGTCAAACACCATCTCCTACTCACCGGCTCCTGGGATGGGTACTGATTTTGTGTAAAACAGTAATTTCTACATAAAGAACGTATTTAATGCAAAATATTGGTCACAGTATCATACAAATCACTGTTCTACACTAAAAATAGAACAATGAAAGCATGTCTTCCAATAGATTGTAGTAGGTTCTGACATTGTATTAAGTGTCCTTACAAAAATAAGTTTGCATGCATATCAAAAATGGGTATATAACGTCTTGTATTTTATAAGAAAAATCTTCTTTAAAAAAGAGAAAGGATTATAAAATAAGTCATGAAGATGTAATGTACAGCATAGCGACTATAGTTAATAATACTGTATTGCATATTTGAAAGTTGCGAAGAGAATAGATCTTAAAAGTTCTCATCAAAAGAAAAAAAAATTTTTTTTTGTAACTATGTAAGGTGACGGATGTTAACTAGACTTGTAGTGATCATTTCACAATGTATTCAAATATCGAATCTTTATGTTGTACACCTGAAACTAATATAATGTGTATTAATTATACCTCAATTTAAAAATTTAAAAAAAGAGAGAGAGAGGAGTGTGGTCCTGTGCCTGAAAATCATCTGGACAAAAATACAATATAATATAGTACAATATGATATGATGATATGATATATATAATGCTAGGTAATATAGTATATTTGTATCTCCTTGATATCTGAAATGGATCAATGTGAAAAATCAGTGGTTTCCAAACTAAATATATTTTTTAAGGAGATAAACCATCTTTAATTATGAGATTGCACATGAAATGCCATTTCTCTACCATCTTCTTCCCCACCCCACTTCTGAGGAGACTTCACAGTGCAACTAGACCTTGGTGGAGGAGTGGAATTTGAATCAAAAATGAAACCACACTGAACAAAACTAAACTAACACAAAGCGTTAGATTAGGAGATGAAAGGCATCTAAATGTAATCTTCTAAATAACGTGCTAATAAATAATAGCTCTATTGCTTTGATAATAATACCACAGACTTATCAGATCAGAACTTTTTTTAATCCTTTTGAACAGGAGGAATATCTGATAGATTTTTCACCTGTGAAAGGCTAAGGGACAAAGTTTTGCAGAGAGCTGTTTCCTTCACCACAGGTAAATCTCAGGTCTTCCACCTCGAAGGCCCAGAAACTCCATTTTTAATTTTTCTGGGATACAATATAGATCATTCTCAGGAGAGCTGATTTCAGTAGAAGAGCTCAAGAAAACCTATGTGTAAATGAAAAGGGTAAAGCAAATGACTTTAAGTATCAAGAGAAGTAACTTTCACATTTGCCCTAAGAGAAATATAATCAAGTTAGGCAGATGCCAGATTCTCAGAACTTGGCTTAAAGAGGTTTGTGACATGAGCCGAATATGTAACAGTGTCAGGGACCTTTCATATGATGCTTCTATCCCACAATGGATATTTAACTCTTAGGCCAGGCAAACTTGTCCCTCAATCTCTCCCCAGGACAGCATTTGAATGGACAGTGCCCACCTGCCCCTCTATGTTGGTTATTTTTTTCAAGGCTTACAAGAATCCTATTTGACTGATACATTGGTTGATTGCACATTGGAGACCGGTTTGGGAGTGGTCTTTTATTTAGGTATTTATGTTCTCTGTGATGTAAGCACTAAGGTCTCTGCAAAAGAGAAGGGAAAATGGTGAACTGGCGGCAAATTAGACCAAATCTCTTTCTTTAAGGAAAAGCAGTGTAGTGGAAAACTATGGACTTATGAGTCAAGCTTACCTAGATACTAACCCTTAGTCCTCATGTGTTAGCTCTGCGACCTTGAGTAATTTGTCAAACATCTCTGAGTCTCAATTCTCTCAAGTGTATTTCCCTCGCATAATAATCATGTATAGAAAGTGCCTAGAACCAAGCAGGTGTTCCCTCTACATTTATGTTTCTCATATTCTTTCCTTCTTGCCCTTAAGACACTTAAAATAAAACTGAGAAGATAAACTGACATATGTATTTTGAGAATTATCGTGCTTCTTTTGCAAAAAAAGTCCATTAAACAACACAAATATCATTGCCTCTCAAAAGTCTAAGGACACTCAAGTGATTATTTTCTCCCTCCTTAACCCTTTGCCAAATCACAACACTGGTGGACTTCCAGGTCACCAATATTTTTGGTACAGGTATCTTCCTTTTCATCACATATCCTTTTCCTCCTATATGGTTATTTTTGTCTCTTCTCTCAATTGTTTTTTTTTTTAAAGGTCTTTTAGCTTCTTTTTTTTTTTACTTTTCCCCAAAGCCCCAGTAGATAGTTGTATGTCATAGTTGCACATCCTTCTAGTTGCTGTATGTGGGACACGGCCTCAGCATGGCCGGAGAAGCAGTGCGTTGGTGTGCGCCTGGGATCTGAAGCCGGGTCGCCAGTAGTGGAGCGCGTGCACTTAACCACTAAGCCACGGAGCCGGCCCTCTTCTCTCAATTGTTATTATTCTTTCCCTGAGATAAATACGTCCAAAATTCGTTCTTCTCCAATGAAGTTTTAAAAGCTACTCCTTACATTCTGCTTGCCATAAAATTAAAGTTAAATATTACCAGAGTGCCTCATTCATTCGTTAAACTTAGAATCAGTGCCTTCATGGCTGAGCTGGTCTTTAATTTCAATTATAACTTCCATTATCTACAATCACTGCTGATGTGTGTTTTGTTTAGTCTATACCTAGTGTTTCTTATAGTTCACAGCTGACACAGCGAGGAGAGACTGCAGAAACTTCCTCGGCATTATCATAATGCTAATAAGAGGAAAAGGGGAGGAATCAAGAGGGCTTCAACCTGGGCCTGGAAATCAAATGTGTGACAACTAAAGTAGTAATACAAGTAAAGTTAGAGTAACATACACTCTAACTATTAATGATCTATTAACTGTTATCTGTTAATTTGGAGGAGACTTAGGAGGGCTGTGAGTTTTGAATATCCATTATCTACTAGGCATAGTAGCAGGCATTTTACCTAAGGAAAAGGAACTAACGTTTGCTAGGTGTCTGCTAGATACTAGAAACCAGGCTACTTTTTATATATACATTTTATTTAATCCACTAATCCTCGGAATAGAAAACCTTCTTTTTATAAATGAAGAAATAGTTTTAGAAGGTTTACAGACAAAGCAAATAAGTAGAAGAGGCAGGGATTAAACAGGTGTGAATAACTCCCCAAATTTTACCCTTTCAAAAATACCAAGTCAGTACAATCAGGAAAGCAAAAGTCCTGTTAACAACTAGGGAATCATTGAAACTATACTTCTTAGAGTTATTAAATAATTAACTTTTTTTTCCCCAAATGTAGATTCTATATTGAAGGGAATGTAATAGGCAAATTATTTTAAAGGTTTTTCCAAGTAGTTAGAAATATCAAACACATTAAGAACCATCCCAATTATTTTTGCTTTCATTCCAAAATTTCTCAGTGAACCATTTTTTTTTATATTAAGCCTAAGGCAAATTTCAGAACAATCACTATCAACATTATTTAAATCCATTAATAGGTGGAGACCAAAGTATTAAATTTTGTTGTATCATTATGGGCCAAATTAAGAGCATCATTCTTCTAGAATGTCAGTTCTCTGACATTGATTTCATAATCGCTAATACAGATCTTCTTACCTAATCCCACTACTTTACAGAGTGGCCAGAGTCTTATCCATTTCTTATCCTGCTCTTTCGAATCCCTCCCATCCCACCTCATCTCGTAGTTTTCTGTTGTTCTTATCTGATGACCATTATCATTATATACATTAGACTCTAGACATTTTTAATATCAAATTTCACTCTCCTCATAAGCTCTAAGCATATCAAGGCAAAGAACCAAATTTTATTATTATTATTATTATTTTATTTATCTATTTTTTGGTGAGGAAGATTCGCACTGGGCTAACATCCATTGCCAATCTTCTTCTTTGTTTGTTTGGGGAAGATGTAGCCTGGAGCCAACATCCACGCCAATCTTCCTCTATTTTGTATGTGGGTCACTGCCACAACATGGCTTGATGAATGGTGTAAATCTGCACCCAGCATCCAAACCCACATACCTGGGCCACTGAAGTGGAGTGCGATGGCCTTAACCACTATGCCACGGGGCTGGCCCCCAAATTTTATTATTTTTATATCACTTACTATACCCATTAACAGACAAGTACCAATAGAGATACATTATAAAGTCAAGAACTACGGAATAGATTTAAGATCTAATTTGTAGATTTGTGATCAAAGCCATTTATGTCACTTACCTAACTACATGAACTTAGGCAAGTTAATTACTTCTCTGAGTTTTAGTGTCCTCATCTATAAAATGGAAACCCAAGAACCTTACAGGTTGTTTCATGAACCTTTCCAAAGCTGTCTCACCACCACTGTGTTCAAAGAATAGCCAAGGTTTATTGGAAACATACCAGTTGTGTACATTGAATAAGTTACTTAACCTTGATAAGGCTCAGTTTCTTCATCTCCAAACTGGATATGAAAATAACTGCTATCTTGTAGGATTATAGTGCATATTAAATAAGGTAATATAACTAAATTTCTTAGCAAAGTGTTTCAATAAATGTTCAACTATTTCAACAATTTCACCATATACCCCAAAATGACAAATGACATTCCATCCTGTTCACCTCCTTTCTACTTTCTCAATACCTGTGTGTTTTACTTATCCTGGAAGAAGTCTAGAACTCCAAGTAAAAGAAAAGTGACAGATGTAGCCTGCTAGAATGAGAACATAGAGCTAAAACACAGTGGAGGATGGAGAATCAGAGAGTTGCATAAAAGCCCTTATGTTGTTAAATGGTAAGAAATAGTCATGTGAAATCACCTTTTCAAACACAGGAAACAAATAATAAAAGGAACCTTATAACTCCTTTGAAGTGCAGCAAAAGAAGCCGTGGTTAAAATTTTCACAAGTTAGAGTCATTAGCTAAACAAATCCTGACAGCTTCGCAGTTACATAGACACCTAACAAAGGCTAGATTTGTGAGACACCTTTAAGAGGTCCCTCTGCATTTTCCTCAAACATTCCATTTTGTTCTTTTACTGTGGATCCTAAAATGTCATTCCCTATTCTCTCTGCTAGCCGCATGTGTTTAAAAAGTACAGCTAACACTTCCCTTCATCAATGATCAGAAAAGAGATTCTTTTCTGCACCTCACTGTATTGATCCTCTCAAAAAAGAGGGACACTGTTGGGGAAAACAAATCAATTCATCCCTTTAAGCTTCCAAAATGGAAACTGTCTTTCTTAGGTTCTTAGGTTTCACCTTCTCTCAAATGCTAGAACAGCATATGGTTCTTACTGCCCCAACTCTAAGTAAGACTGAAAAATTATGGATTATGCTATACATAATTTATAATACTTAAGAGAAAGCCAACCTGACAGAAATACATTTTAATGAACATCTACCAAATGCGAGGCATTATGCTATTTAATTTACATATAATTCTCTTGTAATCCTCACAAAGATGCAATGAGATAGGAAATATTAACCTTATTTTTCACTCAAGGAATCTAAGGTCAGAAGGATGAAAATAAAAATTCCTTGTGGAAAAAATACCTGTAGGATAGGAGCTTGAGAGAGAAATGGAATGAGAAATGCATTCATATATTCACTTTCTAGAAGGGAAAAACATTATTATTATTAATAGTTCATGTTATATTCATAGTTCAAATTTATTTTGAGTCTTATATTTTTATTTTATTTCATTTTAGTAGGAACTGAAAAATAGAACTTTTAAGTGTAATTTTCTTGTTGAATTACTTCAATTCCTCCACCCCTCCAGAAGCACATCTCAAATTTTACATAGCAATTGGCTAAGAAAATCATATTTTTTTGATAGAGAAATGCACTTTATATAGAACTGGCCAAGAGTAAATCCCCCTTTACGTTTGCTGGGTATGAATATGTGCATTAATTCATAACCGAATATCTCTTATTTTAGATATTTTTATTAATGGGCAGTCATCTTAGTCAGTAGCAGAAACAGTAAAACTAATATCTTTGAAATCACTGTAGAAAATTATCACAATAAAGAGTTGATGCAGAAAGAGAGGAAGAGTGTGCAAAACTGATTTCATTGAATTTTCAGTGTTCTGCCTTATAAAGAAAATAAATATATTTGGTTTATTCATTTACATATATATTTTTTTTTTCTCAGATGAGCTCACTGTGAAGCTCAAATATTTCGCTAACCAGAGGTTACATATGTGAGCTGTTTTTATCACCCCTTAAGCTGTTTTTCTCCTCCCAGAGAATCAAACCAACTTCTCTAATCTCAGCACCTTTCTAAAGGAAATCTGAATCTCTGGATAGTGCCAATATATTATTCTCTTGCCACTGGTGTGTTTAGTGATGCAGAGAGAAGAATGAGGATGGGGAGCCCACAAGATATTTCCTCTCTGTTCAATGCCTCAAAGTCAACCTGCACACTCATGGAAGGGGGTCCAGGGTCCACCCTTCTTAATGCTGCGTGAAACAGGCTGTGTAGGTTTCTTAAGGGGGAAAGAAGTATGAGAGGAGAGATGGGAGGGTGAGTGTGTGTGTGTGTGTGTGTGTGTGTGTGTGTGTGTTAGGGTGAGTTCCTACTATTGCTTAATTTGAGATAATTTTACTGAATTTTTGTGGGTGGCATAACTACAGAAGAGTGAGTTTTCATGCACATTTTTATTAAAAATCTATCCACAATCCAATCATATCCACTAAAAATAAGGGATTGACAACATGGTTTTCATGTGTTAAAAAAATTTTGAATAGACAATTTACAAGAGAAGAAATACTAATTGAAAAGTACATATGGAAATATTCTACCCCTCAGCAATGAAATAAATATAAATCCAGCTTCAGTTTTAGAGGTAAATAAGCAAACATAAAAATTAGAACATTTAATATGAGAAGGTTTATAGTCAATGCAGTTTTACTCTAGTGGTGAGGTGAAAATTGGGATAACCTTATCAGAAAATGTCACAAAATATATCAAACTCTTAAATATTTTCATAACCCTTAATACTTAATCTTACTTCTGGAAATAAATCTTGAGAGGTCAACAAACAAAAAAATCAAAAACAATAAAAAGTTGAAATATCCACATTAATATACATATTGTTTAGCCTTATTCAGAATACTCTACACTTGGAAATGGCACTTATGATTGACAGGAGAGGAATGGACAGATAATTATGGCATGCTTTATATGAAGAAAGACCACACAAGGATTAAATTCATCTTTGCAAAATATTGTAATGTCATGGAAACACGTTTGCTTCATATTACGTGAAAATATATATACTTTATATATACATTATTTAGTATGATCTCAAAATTATGTACAGGTTAAAACATAAATCGTGAGAGAAGTATACTGAAAATGTTAATTTTTATCAGTGACTATATCTGATATTATGGGTACTCTTTTTTTCCTGTTTTTCTATTTTCTATATCCTGAATATTTTCTCATGAGTATATATTAATTTTTAAAAGGAATAAAAATAAATCTCATTAAAATTATTTTTAAGATGAGCCTTAGAGTTTGGAAGGCTTTCTGAGTGGGATTTATCATTTTATTAAAACCTAAAATAATCCAATCACTACCATCCCCCAAAACGTTAAAAGATGTCATCTGAGTAGCATGGACTACCCCTCCACAAAACCAGATCACATTCCTGCTTCATTATTATTTTAGAAAACTCACCTTTCAACCGTCTAAACATGGGCCATCATTCATATCAAACTTAATTAGAAAACAGTTTGGAAGTGGAAGGAATTCCTAATTTAAATCAATTAAAGGGAAAGTTGTCAGGTTCGCTTTTGGTTTGCTTATCTCTACTCTCACGGCAGGACTGAAGGGATCTGTCTTCTCCAATCTCCTTGTCTTCCTCCAGGATTATGTCATAGCCTTCAGTGTGTAAATCTAGAAACTCATGGTGGCAATTAGCATCTGAGGCTCCCGCCAGAGCTGGGAGAAGGAGCCTGGGTGACAAATGAAGGTATCCCAGGATTCCTCGCTGAAAATTCTTTGATGGGTGCTTTCGTTCACAAATGACATCTCTCTCAGTGGTGGGGCAAGGCAACCTTGTACTCTAGCCCTATTTGCCTTCTGTGTTGAGAGCTCTTCCTTCTCTAACATCATGCCCTCAATCCTATTGTGTCACAGTTAATCTAGTAATCAAATGGAAAAAGCGTGTCAGATAGTGACTATTTAAGGAGCACGTCTCTTTCCCTGAGTAGATCATTACAGGTCCGTTACTTCTCCATTGCTAAAATAAGATTCCTTGCCTTATCTGTCACCTACTCATATCTCTGCTGATTCAAAATGTGTGCTCCATCTCCACGCAACTTATATAGAACTACTTTCTGTGTAGTAATTTTATCTTTTCATGCATTCTAAAATCATCATTATCTGCCAAGCAAAGGGGACAAGATATATTCTACATAGTGATTGTAGATATATATTTTTCCCCAAAATTGGGGCACATGATCATTTATATATCTGCCTTATCCCTTAGGCTGTGGTCTGTGAGAACAGGGATCAAGTTTTAACCATCTTTAGCATCCCAGGATACAGATTACTCTCAGTCTATGACTTTGAATGAATGAATGAATGAATGAATGAAAAAATAACAGTTGTCTTGTAATACTTTTGAGTACTAAAGCAGTAGAAGATTTCAAAGTGATGGAATTGCTGAAATCTTTTTTTTCATTTATTATAAATTTTAATTGATGTTACATTGGTTTATGTCATTATACAATTTTAAGGTGTACATCATTATATTTCAACTTCTGTATAAATTGTATCCTGTTCACCACCAAAAGTCTAGTTGCCATCCATCACCATACACATGTGCCCCTTTACCCCTTTTGTCCTCCCCACGCCCCCTTCCCCTCTGATAACCACCAATCTGTTCTCCATATCTGTGTGTTTGTTTATCTTCCACATATGAGTGAAGTTGTCAAGTAATTGTCTTTCTCCGTGGGACTTATTTTGCTTAGCATAATACCGTCAAAGTCCATCTAGGTTGTCACAAATGGCACTATTTTGTCTTTTTTTAAATGGCTGAGTGGTATTGCATCATATATTTTATATATATATATATATGTGTGTGTATATACACCATATCTGCTTTATCCATTCATCCTTTGATGGGCACTTAGGTTGTTTTCAAGTTTTGACTATTGTGAATAATGCTACAATGAACATAGGGGTGCATATATGTTTCTGAATTAGTGTTTTTGTGTTCTTTAGGTAAACACCCAGAAGTGGAATAGCTGGATCATATGGTATTTCTATTTTTAATTTTTTGAGAAATCTCCATACTGTTTTCAATAGTGGCTGCAAATATTTTAATAATTTGAGAAAATAATCCAGGATATTTGAAACTAGGCATACCTCGAAATTCAAGAATAGAGTATGTTTATACATAGAGTAAATCAAAAGAAATTTCTAGATGACAGACTAGAAAATCTAGACTATATTATGGTTATGCATTTAGGTTATTTAATGGAAAATCCTAGATGAGAGGTTAGAAGATTCTATTCAGAGTTTCTATCTCTATAGTCAAAGCAGATGTAAAAGTCAAGACAATTACACAAGTAATTAGAGTGATTAGGTTTTCTTTTCTCCTCACATAACTTCCATTTGTGACTCTGTCTCCTATTAGATTGTAAAGCCCTTAAGGTCAGAAATTCCTCTCTTCTTTGAGTTTCCAGAATTGTCTCTCCCCGACTGTACTGTGTCTTAGTAGGTACTCGTTTGGACGATTGTTGTCAACTAGCCTCTGCAGAATGAGCAGGCTCTGGAGATCTCAGTTCTTTTGCTTTTGGTCCTTTCTTCTGGCACCTCAGCCCCAGTTTACCAAGGTCCTTCCTGAAGGACTGGTCCAATGAGGAAGAGCCCAGGCGAAGAGGGGGCACTGCTGAAAGAACAGATGTCTAAAGCATACCTTAACTGTTTTTAACTTTACTATGCTTTAAAATCATCACTTCTGATGATTTTTTTGATGATTTGAACACTTTTTAAATGAAGATTTCTAGGCTTACCCCCGGGAATTCTGATTCAATGTTCCTGGACTGGAGTCCAGAAATACACATTTTAATCAATTAATTAATTAATTTAATTGAGTTATAATTGACATACAACATTATTTTAGTTTCAGGTGTACAATGTAATGATCCGATATTTGTATATATTGCAAAATGATCACCACCATAACTCTAGTTAACATCTGTCATATGTAAAATATATATGTATATGTAATATTTATTATAATACATATGTGAAGGAGAAGGCATTTTATTGAGATTTTGCTACATAGTTACAGAAACCTGGGAGGACTGAAGGGAGCAGCTGGCGTCTCCCTCTGCACGGGTCGCTAAGGAACATTTGGGGAGCGGAATTGCGGGGGAGCCTGGTAATGACCTGAGGGAGACAGGACCCCCAGGATGCTATCTGGCATGAGGAGTCTGATACGATAGAGAGAGAGAAAGAAAGAAGAGAAAGGGGCTAACTGTCCAAATGTCATAAGGGAGGGGCAGGTGGGGGCCAAAGATGTCACAGTGCTTGGGAGTCACTGGGTCAGACCCAGAACTGTGTCCTTCACCAGCATGGTGGTGATGACCATCTTCTCACTGCTGACTGTCAGCTGGGAAGCCCCAGAGGGCAGGGCGTCCAGGGTCAGCAGGACCAGGCTCCTGCTGGTCAGCATGCTTTCTGTAAATCTGTACTCATTAGATGTCCTGCAAGGGACATGACCGAGGCTGGCAGCGGCAGTCACTTTCTGAACCACAATGTGGTCACTCTGACAGGTGTCTAGCAACTTGAGCTTCTCTGTGATCTCATTCATGCCTGTCAACTTTCCCTGTTCCTTCTTGAACTCATTCTCACTCATGAACACAAAGACCATCAGCTCCCCAGTGGGTGGCTGAATGGAGCCATAGAACTGTCAGGGTTGGGTGCACAGCTGGAAGTTAGCCACCTAGGCTAAGTCCCAGAAATTAATGTCCATTACAGCAGTGGCAGATTCTCCAGGTGCCAGGGACTCAATTTCAGGATGCTGATGCCAGTGGGCAGTTTAAGGGTGCCCACATGCAGGCCCTTATTAGGGGTGTCAGAGCTGTTGGAGAAGCGGTTGTGCACAGTGGGGGTCCCAGGAGAAAGGCTGGCAGCTGGAGGTGTAGTCCACAAACAGCCCCTCGCCAGGTATGAGGTGCAGCAGCTCCTGCCTTCCAACACCTGACACTGGACTCAGCAGTGAGGGCACCAGGGGGCAGTCTGTGAGGGTCAGGCCCTCCAGGTCAGCAGCCAGACTGGTGGACACAACCATGAGGGAAGACACAGGCTGGACTCTTGATTGTCTAGATCAAGGAGTGAGATCTCCTTGGTTGCAGGGGCACTTTTGCCACCGGAAGGTCTTTTTTTCCCACCTTCTCCTCCTCGGACTCTTATGTCACTTTGGACTCGGATGAGCTACTGCTGGAATTGCCGCCCTCATCTGAGGCTGAGCCTTCTCCTTGTTCCTCCGGCACCTTCTTCCTCTTCTCACCTTCATCTTCACTCTGTTCACTCTCACTGCTCCTCCCTTTCTCCTCATCCTCATCCCAGACTTCATTACCAGACTCACAGCTGGACTCCCCAGAGCTGCTCTCACTGTTGCTCCTACTGTCCATTCCCTCTTGTCCTTGGGGTCACTGCAGACTCTGTGGGGCCTAACTCCCCCTCAGAGTCCAAGTAGAAGGGTTTCTCCTTCTTCCTCTTGTCCTGATTTGAGCACTTGGTCGGTTCAGATACCTCCATCTGCATGCAGATGGGTCTGAGTCTTCCTCTGGCCAGTCTGGGCGCTCCTGGTAGTCTATGGAGCAGGTGGAACAGCGAGCCCAGATCCCATTGTGGTCCCATTCTTTAAAAGATGACTCCAAGTTAGGGCTGCTTTGAGCGCCAGGAAGAGCTTCTTGGCATGGCAGCTGAGGGCCCTACCCTGCTCCTAAGGGGTGATAAGCCGCTGGATGAAGTGCACCGAGTCAGGGATTGACCAGACCCAGCACATAGTAGGTCACTAGCTTGGTCTGCTTGGAGTTGGTCAGGTAGAGCCTGGCCGCCAGGTTGGTGACCTGCAGCATGACGATATCGTCCTCTGCTGTGAAGGACTTGGCCGTTTTTCTCAGGACTTCAGGTGCAATACTGGAGACACACTCACAGTGCTCGCTGAGGAGCCATAGGATGCTGGCTTGGGCCACGGGCACCTGGATGTTGTCTGTGAGCTTTTGCCAAGTGTTTGATGATCTCCTCGTGCTGTGCTGGCTGCGTCTGCTACAGCTTCTTGATGACAACCACTGACTCTGCAACCACGAGCTCATCACGGTGGGACAGTAGCTGCATCAGGCTGCTGGAGCAGGTGTCGAAGACTCAGCCTATATTAGTTGCACAGCGTCCAACGGCCTGGATCGTGGCTGCCACAAAGTCCTGTCCATGCTGCGAATGTAGGTCTGGAATTCCCGTAGGATAGTAAGGATGTTAGTTTCATTCACCAGGTTGATCAGCATTTCCAGCTTCAGGATCTTGATCTGGATGGAGTTGGTGGACCCGATGTAGAAGCTCTTCAGGTGGGGCTCAAACATACCCCAATGCTTGTGGACATAGTGGCCATGTTCTACACCTCACGGTGGAGAAGACAGTTCAGAGGTACCTGGGCCCCTCGCCTGGGGAAAGGGGCAGCAGGTGGAGGAGAGGGAGGTGGGCCAACTAGGAGAGAGAAGAGGACGAGTGGGAGGACAGCACCAGCAGGAGGAGGGCATCAGTGGGAGGAGGGCAGGACTGATGTCAATGCAAGAACAGGTGGGCTGGGGTGGGGACAGTGGAGGGGCTGTGACGTGCCCAGGGTCCCAGATAAGGCTTTTTTATCTTATTTTTTGAGAGCCCAAAATATTTTATTTAACAATTTGCAGTGTAACAATTTGCATTTAGGAAAAATAGCAGCTCCCTCCTTGGAGGAAGCTTCTTGAATCAAAATTCCCTGGCAGTGGACACAGAGAATAATGGGCAGGGCTGGACTGGAGGAAGGCAAAAGAGCCAGGAAGGTCTCAGGTCCCAGGAATCACACCCAGCGCAGACCAAGGAACAGAACAGACCGCCCCGTTAACAAGGCCCCACCTTTCTCAAAGTAACGAGAACAAATGGATCCAGTCATACAAGTCTGTGAAATATTCTGGACAACATTCTGTGGGTCTTTCCTACATGATCAAGTGAATCAGGAAAATGGGAAGGACCCAGGCTAATTCCACATTTACACAATTTCTACACTTAGATTTAAAATACCAAGTAAACTATGTTCCCCCAGCAGAACCTACAGAAATTGTTTCCTAATGATTTTTATAAATTTTTAAATCTTTTCTTCAATCTCTTGAGACTTAACAAGAATATGAATAGTTTTAAGAACAGTCGATGAAGCCTTAAAGCTTCGAGTCCAATAAGAGGAAGTCTTCCCTTGCAGTTTAATTTGGCTGATAGTCAACATATTGGCTACTGAAGATCTTGATGGGGAAAAAAATCCACACATATACATGATGGATGCTGGCTGTGCAAGGGGCAGGGGGAGCCTGGAGTTAAAAAATAAAAAAGATCTTGCTCATGGGCTGGAGCCAGGCAGACAGAGAGCTCGAAGATGGTGCCTACCAGCGAGCAGGCCCCTAGATCTATGTTAAATTAGATGCCTGCCTCTCGGGAGGCGCTTTAAGATTAGCAAACGAAGCTCATTCACATAAAGTCTGGGCCTCTCCATTGGCTGCCTCTGCGCTGAGCCCTGGGGCAGGTGAGTCTGGCGTGAGCCCTTTAAGAGTCTTCTCTGGGTTCTTATATAGCCTGTGGGTCTCCTGGATTGAGCCTCCCTCGTTTTCAAAGCCAGATGTTTTGGGAGCAGCGTCTCTCACGTGCAGGTCTTAAAAGTTGTGGTGCTCAACGTGGGGTTCAAACTCTTCCCTCCTTGGGGAGAAGCTCCGGGCTTTGAATTCCCTCCTGACTGTGGGTTGCTGCACCAGGATCTTATGGTGAGATTATATCCCAGCCTCTCCTACCCAGCTTCCTTATGGACCTTCTCTCCTTCGTGGGAGGTGTAGGAGTTGCTCAGTTATTAGGTTTTTTTCCAGAGGCAGTTGTTCTATATGTAGATGCAGATTTGGTGTGTCCACGGGAGGAGGTGAGTTCAGCATTCTCCTTTGTAGCCATTGTGAACCCAGGACAGTTCTGGAGGCTGGAAGTGTGAGATCAGGGTGCCGGCATGGAGGGGTGAGGGCCCTACACATTTTACACAAGCATCAACCGTTTTTTATGTATAAGTGGTTCATGGACCACAGAGCTAGAAATTGGCACTCATTTGTGTTGCTGCGGTGAGGAATATCACTCCTTTCACCCCTCTTGCCCCCACTTAACAGCTCAGGTCTTCATCCTTCCCCTCTAGAGTAATATAGAGAGGGCAGAGTGTAATCTGGCTCAGGCAATCACGGAAAACAACAAAATGGGACTATCAACGTGATGTTTTAGTTCTAGCTTCAAAGAACTTTCGCTGAAGTTCTTTCCCCATCTCCTCACAAGTGACCTGCCCTCCCATCACCCCAACAATCTATATCCCATTAAAAATATCCCAGCATTACCCAAAAAAGTAAAGTGGTGACAAAATTTACTGTTTCTCTTTGGTGTCCCAGGTCAAGCTATGCTCCTCTTTGTGGGCTCTTGGCATGTTTTAATGCTCCAACAATGAGCTCTGTAAGGGTCCATGGGCAGAGGGCCTCTTAGCATCTTGGCTAGAGTGATAGAAATCACATGTAGCAAATGAGGAAGAGTTAAAAATAAAAAACAAAAAACCATGTTCCAAATACTCACAGCAACTATATGTTTGTATGTATTTGTAAATGCATAGTAAGATTTTTTTGAAAAACATACCCTGAACTTTCCTAGGCAATCCCCAGGGAAGGGGCATGGGATTGTGGGTAGTCAAGAGGCTTTTATTATGATGATAGTATTCTGTTAGTGTCATTATTTCAAAATTTCTTTTAAATTGCTTTTGTTTTGTTTTACAATTGCCACATTTTCAAGTGCATCTTGAGTATATATTTTTGAAGTTGGCAATAATATTAATACATTTTAAAATATTTTACCTACATATATGAATATATCCTAATAATAACAGAAGATTATAACAAGAAATGTCCTCATCATAAAAACTTTTTTTAATAGAAAAACTGAGAGGATACAGGAAGACAGCTGATTTCAATGAAAGCTTATCTGCACATTAAGGTGGTATTAGGCAGAATTCCTCCAGTTATAACGAGGCATCCACATTTAAGCCTCTGGCAAGAATTTGTCTACAGAAATTTCCTGGGAGCATTTTGGGAAGAGGCCTTTGTTTTTCATATCTCATCTGAAAGGAGCTGGAGCAACTCTTGTCTGAAGTACAGCATCTCTGAGTTACCCAGAGTTAGGTACAAATATATGGATAGATGGATGTATGGGGTCAATGGATGTATTAGTAAATTGTTAGAGAATGAAACACCTTGACAGAGATAATGCCACATACATACATACAAACATGTCATATCACGGTATCTATGATTCTTCACAGTAGGGCACTCTTTATTGGCTGGGATTTACCTAGGAAATGGCAATTGGCACCAGAGAAGTAGAATATAAACATTATGATCACTGTAGCACGACAGACAGAAAGGAAATGCTGAGCATGGCATTCAGGTTAAAGCAGTAGGTCTGAACCTTGGCTGCACATTATAATTGCTCAGGGAGCTTTTAAACAGACATAGTGGAGCCCCACCTTCATAGATTCTGATTTAATGGTCTGAGGTGGGGCTCAGGCAATATTAGTTTTAAAAGCTCCCCAGTTGATTCTAATGTGCAAGTACGGGTGAAAATCACTAGGTAAGAAAAAAAGAATCCATAGTAGTGGGTGGCAAAGTATATTGGTAGAGTAAACTTGGGTAGCAATCAATTGATAAACATTTCCAACTTGAAGAATATTTTGATCAACTGTAAGATCAGACAGAAGAAATGCTAGCAAGGATTCTGAAACATGAAAGAAACCAGTTGTAGGGTAGACCAGGGCAGCACAAAACTTTGGGACACATTAAAAAGAAGAAGAAAGGCCAGAAATAGAGACAATTTATTCATTCTAGGATCTAGACACTACTTTCTCAACTACATTGGCTAACGGTTCTTCTCAGTTTCTTATTGAGAAAAAACTAGACAATCATTGTGGAACCTGCTATATACCACATGAGGTGTATTATCTATATTTATAGTTAGGTTAACATAGAGAAAAACACTCATCGTTCTCATTACACGTTTGGGCATATTTGATCTCAACAAATCTTTTCAGTTATATTTGGGAAAGGTTCCTTTGTAATAAAACCTGTCCTAAATTCTAGGTGATATCATTCAATAAACATTTAATGGTGACCTAATAGGAGTTGAGTATAGAGCATCTATTCAATAAAATCATAAAAATCTCTGCTCTCAAAGATATCACATTCTAGGTTCAGCAGAGTCATGCAGAAGAGCTCTTGGACTGGGAGTGGTGCTGGGGTCTCTAGACAGGGTGGTGAGAGAACATGTGTGAAATGAGGCCTGACTGACTCCCATAGAAATCTTTGAGAAAGTATATTTCAGAGCATATAGCAAATATAAAAGCTCTGGACAGAACAGGAGTTGCTAACATCAGCCAGGTCAAACAATTCACCTGAGAAATAGTTCAGTGGCCAAATAAATGCTCACCCCTAATAATCTTTGGTATACTACACAGATGCAGTGCTGTTCTTGGGAACTTTCTGTTTTGTTTGATGAAGAACTACCCAAATTTAGATGTCCTACCTAACTCCTCACCCTAGACCGGGTACATACGTACATGTATACATGCATGAATGCCTGCAAGCATGCATACATACAAAAAGTTCCATGTTCAAATATTTATTCCACAAGCCTAACAATACTCGGTGGGATGCTAATTTGGTAATCACGCCTACGAATAGTTGATCTGGCCGAGTCCATCTTCATTATGGAAAGCACAGTCTTAGGACTATATTAAGCAAATATTGCCTTTCTACAATTCTGTGTTTAACGTACATTTCCCACCTGTTCTGCCCTGGCCTTCCTGGGTCCATCTGTCTCCTCCCTTCCCCCTTGCACTGTTTTGTTAGCTGAGAAGGTTAGAGTGGGGCTTCACTCTCTTCGTATATCAAATTTTATGCATGCATATCATAATCATAATGGTCATCTTGTTGATTGAGTTCTCTAAATGCATGAAGCTTTTAGAAATTTATGCTACTATTAACAAAATAAACAAATAAATAAAGGATTTGCTAGGCCCAGAAGCTAGCATACTATTCACAATTTGGATGATTTTCTATATTATTAAGTAAGGGGCAAGTACATTTTAAAATTTTTATTTTTCATCTTTTTAATATATCTTCATTTATTCTCTGGAGTTTGGTGTTTAAATATTTATTATTATTATTATTTAGCTTTAATCCTTTTTGAAATCATCCTGGAGTCCAGCACGAAGCTTTTGGATTAGTTGTTTTTTGATTGTCGTTATCTTTAATTTTATAATTAAAAGTTAAAATATTGATAACATATTTACTAGATAATAACCAAATAAATCAAATAATACTTTCGACTTAGAAAGGCTTATATTTTTAGGAGCAAAGTGAGTTTTATCCGAAGGTCAATGATGATTTTATCTGGAAAAATTCAATATTTTTCTTCTAGGATTTTATTGACTATTGTGACTAAGTTAACTGTCTTCTTCATTCAGTCTGTTAAAAAAAAAACTTTAAAACATTGAGAGTGTAGATATATGTGTGTGTTTGTTGGGGGAGGAGGAATTAAATGATTTTATAGTCAAAAAACGAACTAAAGAAAATATAAATGTTCGTCTTTTTATCTGTTATATAGTTACAGAGTTGTTTTGTGACAGCCACCTATAATAAATTTTAAACTTGAAAATTCTCAGCCTCTTCGTTCAGACCACAGTATGTCTTTATCCTCTGCAGTTCCATTTTAAAATATACCTAGGGAGAAAACCGGGTAATTTCTTTTCCTAAGGGAATAAAGATTACTACAAATCTTTTCTAAGGATCTCATTGAGTTTTCCTATTATCTGAAGATAATTTTCAAAGTTATGTCTAATAGCTGTCTGTAAATAAAATCCAGAACCTATACTTATTAAAACCTCTATCAGATGTCATTCCAAATTATTTTAGTAATACTATTATTAAGTATTAGTCTCAATACCTACATTATACTTGAGCAATTTTTTATAGAGAGAAGAAAAATATTCCATATTTAATTCAGGCAATAAAATGGCACAGTACTCTATCTGATTTCCTGTGAATTATGAGCTTTTTCTTTTTCTGGTTTCATGATACTTTCCCCGCCCTCGAGTAGTTTCTCTCACACTTGTGTTTATCAGCAATGAGACAAAGACCTGAGGAAGATCTGCAGATCTCCATTGCTTTCTTTCTGTGCAGGTCACTACTTTCCAGTACTTTGGCCAGAAAACCTTTCCCGTCGTGGCCTACCTCTTTGAATCACTTCCTATTCACCCTGTTGATGAGGAAGGGATTGCCACCCTAGAGTTATGGGGATAACCAAACACGTGTTACCCAACACTGGACAAATGAGATTGACTGTAATCACATATATTGTTAGTCATGTATATTCGCAGTCTAGGGGACGAGGACACAGCACACCACACAGGGTCTCATGGAGATGGCACTTGGGCACAGAGTGGATAACTGGAGGCTATGGGAGGCAAACTTTGTAGTATTAAGAGATTGTGGTGACTCTGTTTCCTGCAGGAGGCTGTGATTGGCTTGTTTAATAATTCCATGGACTCTCAGGGAACCAAAAACCACTACTCAAAAATAAGCAGGAACTGTGCCTGGTCTCCTTGATAAGGAAGGCTCTTTGGCTAGGTTGTAACCAATTCATCCACAAGAACAGAATTGGGAGAGGACCTTGTGGTTGTATCATTTGAGGTCCTCTTGGATTCACCAGATATAAAGGCGGCACATAATATTGGATTTTAATTTTAGATCTTACACCACACTCTCCAGACTCCCGGCGCCATCCCTTCAGCTCAGTGGGGTTGCTGGGCTCCGATGGGGCCTCCATCTCAGTGCTGCAGTCTGGAAACCCTCACTAGGCCATAACCTGGGGCAATCACAGAGTTCACCTATCTCAGGTATCAGTGTCCTGTGCTACCAAATGTTATTTCATAGATTTTGTCTGTTAGTTGTTATTTTTAGTGAAATGATAAATCTGGCACCTTTATTCCATCTTGGCCTTAGGTTACAGTTTTGAGAACTTTGGCAGAATACACATGATAAATTGAGATTTAATGGAAAGTTTGTCATTATTAAGCAAATGGTAAGCTAGAGGAGGATTTCACCACAATTACCTTTAAAAGGCTTCCTATTCCTCAGAATCCTAAAAACAGTATGATTGTAGTATAATTAGGGGAGGAGGTGCATTAGGAAAAAAAAATCTACTGAGTACTTGAAAAAAGGAAGGAAAGAGTAAATCACATCCTAGTAAACAATTATCTTGATAACAATTCTTATTTTTAGCAATGTTCTTACCTGACTTATTCCTATATGTGAATCTGGAGACTCATGATTTTCAAAACGAAGAGACATTAGGCATTTGATTTTTGAATAAGTATTTAAATTTCTTCAACATCAATGCCTCTATCTAAAAGAAGAAAAGAAAAGAAAAATTTAAAAATGTGCGGATAACATCCATATCAATGATTTGTTGCAAAGACATGGTATGCAACTTATATAGGCCCTTTATACAAGGTTTGGCATACAATAGGTGCTCAATAAATATCATTTCCTTAAGCCACTTTGATGAATTCTTAAGTAGTTTCCTTTCTCAAATTTTCCCTATCTCCTTTTGTACAAACTAAAGTTATTTTACCAACTAGCTGGTTTAGATTTTGTTTTTGCCATTTTCCTTTTCCATTTCCTCACTCTGGGAGGCTATAAACCATGCTGTGTCCATAGCTAAATAAAAGAAGTCCTCAGCTCCCCAACAAAGAATATTTTCTGGCAAACACACAGCACTTACACGAAGTGTCAGAATTTCAAAGCCTCCCCGAGGAGTCCAGCACACATATCTAAGGAGAGGTAATGCAGTGATTATGAGTCCTTTTCAAGGCAGCAAGACCATTCTTCAGAGTGTCAGGCTGTGTAAAGAGTCACTTGCTTATCCTACAAGACCTTTAGCAGCAGAAAAAAAACACGTGCAAAGAGTAAGTTATTGTTATCTTAAAAAAGGGGAGTTCACTTGAGAGCTGTGAATTATTTTTAAAACTTTGTTGTAAGAATATAGGAAAACTGTAATCCTTCTGATTATGTTTAATCCATGTCATAGTCAATTGTGTTAACAAGTACGTATTGAGAAAATTAAATCATTTTCAACATATTGTACTTTAATGTTTGGAGGTAAAGGTGCTGTAAACTATATGGATAAGGACTTGTTAGCATTAACATTCCGATTTTTCAATTACTAGATCTGTAACCTTGAGCCAATTATCTAATATCTCTGAATCTCAGTTTCCATCTCTGTTAATTATGGACATTTCATAGGGTTTTTCTGAGGGTTAAATAAACCAGCACAAATAAACATTCAATCATGGTCCATAATTCATAAAAGACCCCTAATGAATGATTGCGGCTACTACTACCACTATCAGTAAACCATTAAGTATTACTACATTTATCATTAAATGTTTGTTTTCAAACAAAGGACATTTTTAGATGCTTCCAGTGCTTGCCAAAATCAGAGCTCCTAAAATCAAAACAAGGAAACAGGGAAAAATGAAATGTTATAGGCATGATGATGGAAACTCAAAAATAAAAACTATCATGTAAGAAAACATGACATTTATAATATAAACAATTATTGCTCATATAAAAGAGAGGAAAAGAGGGAGAATACAATAGCATTCTACCATTGAGAATACAATAGCATTCTACCATTGTAACCATCTTTTCCTTGTTTGTTCATTCGTTCCTTCAACAAATACTTATTAAACACATATAATGTTTCAGCCATTATTCTAAGCATTGTGAATAGAGAAGTTAACAAAATAGATACAAATTCAGCCTTAATGGAGATTAAATTTTAGTAAGGAGAGATAGAGAATAAATATCATATTATGTCCTATGCTATCCTATCCTATTCCTCAGAGGTATATTATATACAAATGTAAACGTATATATATATATATAATGGAGACAAGTAAAACCAAGAAGAGGAATAAAGTACATGTGTATGGGTAGAAAGAATTGCAATTTTAAATAAAGTGCCAAGGGAGAGGCTCAGTGAGAAAGTGTGAACAAAAACTTAAAGGTATAATTTGGACTTTACTGAATAAGTGAGGAGAGGGATTTCAAGACAGAGCAAACAACCAGTGCATAGGCTCTGAAGTAGGAGAGTGCTTGGATTGTTGATGGAACATGGAGGAGTGTAGTTAGAGTGGAGAGAGCAAGGGATTAGTCTTATGATTTGAGGCTAGAGAGTTTATGAGCGAGAGGCTTCCGATGATGGAGGGCCTTATAGATTATTCTAAGGGCTTTGGCTTTTTCTTTCAAAGTGATGAGAGATTCATTCTGGCTCTGTGTTGAGAATAGATTAAAGAGAAAGACTATAGAGATAAGTGAGGAAGTGGGGAGTGATGGGATTCTTCATATATTTTAATGGTAGCGTTGACCAAATTTTCTGAGTAATTAGATGTGGGGTGTAAGAAAAAGAGAGAAGTCGAAGGTAACTCCAAGGTTTTGGCCTGAGCAACTGGTGAGATGGAGTTTCCAGGTAGACAGATAGAAAGAGACGATGCAAGAGTAGATGGTAAGGGTTGGAAGACGGTGAGATCAGGAGTTCAATTTTAAAAATATTAATTTTGAGATGATTATCAGACATTCAAGCTTAGGTGTCATGGAAACACTAGCATACAAGTCTGGATTTCAGGGTAGAGATTCAGGCTAGAGATATAAATTGGAATCATCAGCATATAGATATTTTTCCATATTCCTGTCACTCCTTATCCGTAGACATATAGAATTTATATATCATCTTTTCAGCATTACATTAAAATGTCTATTATTGCCACATAGCAACATTTAGTATTATTTTAAGGGCAATGGAAGATATCTGGCAGATCAGGGTATAAATGGCCAATTTTACTAGGTAATATTTTGACACTTTCAAGCTTTGACATGCTATTTTATCCTGTGACTCTCAGGTTCCTGATCTGCAAGTAAGAGATAATAATCCCTACCTTATAAGATTTTGGGAAGGATCACATATTGTAATACCATTCTTCATAATTTTAGTTTCTAATTATTAAGTGATATGACATATGCAATGTATTAAATGCTTCATATCCATATTCTAGTTTAATTCTAAGAAAATAGAGGTAGGTGGAATTATCCTAATAGGAATACCAAGCCTCAGCAAGATTGAATAATGTGCTCATGTTAACCTAGCTAGCAAGTAGCAAAATCAGACATATCTACTAACTCATTGCTTTTGTTTTGCTTTGTTTTTTTTTTGCTTCTGCATGTATTCATATGTAAAATAAGCCTAAAGTCCCAGGAATAGAGTAGGCACAGAATAATTCCTCACTATTTTCATTTTTACACAAGTGTGAAGGCTGAGCATCAACATTTAAGCAGTATCTAAATAATTTTCTCTGAGGATCAAACAAAATTATCGCTTGAGTGAATAATGTATGCATGTTTGTTCTAGTAGCGAATATTTTCAAATGTGATATCTTAGTTAAGTTAAGCAACACTTACAAATGTATATCTGTAGGTGCATTTCAATCGCTCAATCTATGAGATAGTACAAGATGCCCAGCCGCTTACTCAATGAATTTCTCTAAGATCAATGCAAAGTGGATCCATGGAGCCTCTCTTATTCACGCAAAGTATCCACTTCTCCAGTGTTCTATGAAAGACACTCTGGTACTCTTTATTACTCGTTTCCAGTGCCTTCCATTAAGGAGGATCTATCCCAGACATCTAAATGTAACCTCAAGTTCATTTGCTGGATGTGACTAGCCCGTTAACTGGCAAATACAGCCGAATAGATACAAATGGTGAAATCTTCACTCAGCTATCTCTATTACAGCCAAGCCAAACTGAAATAACTCTCATTTCTGGAAATTAACTTGAATAGTGTCTGTTTCTAGTTTGCTTTTTTCTCTTATTATTTATCATACATGTTTCACTTTACTGACATAATAAAGAATTTTTCTTATTATATAAATTTTATCATAACATACATTATTACATTTATTATATAAATGCCAAAAGATCTGTGCCAGGGTAGTCAAGCATGTGACAGGAGCACAAATGTTGGGCACGGATTGTTCTTTTGACATCCCACTTATGTGAATCTGACTTATGTGGGTTATTTCTCATAGAATTAAGTGTTCTCGCTTATAAATTGGAAAGGGAGATCCTGGTCTTTCAGAGTTTATATTGTAACTAAATCACATGCTTCGCGAGGTATAAATAGCTTATCATTAGTAATAATATCTATGACAATAACATCAAAACCCAATATTTGTTGAGTACATATAGACTAATCAGGTGCTCAAAATATTTACATGAACTAGCTAAAATAATCCTTACAATGACCCTTAAGGGTAATATTATAATTATAATCATTTTACAGATAGAGAAATTAGAAACTGAGGTATAGAGAGGTTAAGTATCCTGCCCAATGAGGCATAGCTGGAGTTTGCATCTCTGATTTAACTACTCTTAAACGTAGTTCTTTAGAGCAAGACTGTCCAGTAAAACTTTCCGCAATGCAGAAAATATTCTTTATCTGCCCTGTCCAATATGGGAACCAGTAGCCCATGTGGCTATTGAGCATTTGAAATGTGGTGAGAGAGAGAGAGGAACTGAATTTTTAGTTTTATTTAATTTTAATTACAATTTAAATTAAGTAGCCGTAGCTAGTGGCTGGCATATTGTACAGTGCAGCTCTAGAGTAAAATCTGTTAGACTGCGAGACCCTACGGGGCTTGTGCTGTGTCTCACTTGGCTTTGTGTCAGGGGCTAGTACAGAGCTTGGAGCATAGGTGTGTAGCCAATGTTTGCAGCAGCCAGTAGAGAAGAGATTTATTGATGGGTTCTACCTTCAATTTGTAGGTCTAGTTTCTGGCCTGTGGATGTCCCATCACAGCTGTCCTATTCCACACCTTCATTGTATTTTAAGGCCTTGCCTTGGCTTCTTTCCATGTTCTTCTGCTGGATTTAGACACCAAAAGTGTCATCATTTCCCAGGGAGGGAGTATATATAATGGTTGAGAGTGTGGGCTGTAGAATAAGGCTGCTTTGCTTCACATCCAGTCCCACATCTTCTGAGCTGACTGTGTCTTCTTAGGCAACTTCTTTAACCTCTATGCATCTCAGTTTCCTGATCTATAAGATGTGTATAATAAAAGTTCTCATCACATGAGGTTTTTGGGAGGGTAATGGAGTAGTTCTTGAAAAAGACTTTGAAGAATATCTGGCAGGTAAATTACAGTCAACAAATATTATCTATTTTTATTATTTTTCTTTAATATTTCTCACCCCTGCTTTTCTTTCAAACCTCCGACACATAACAAATGTACATTTAAGGAGAACGTTTTACAGAAAATATTTCGAGACATTTATTAAGACTGTGTCTATAGGATGCTGATTTCTACCCTTAATTTAGACAATGGTTTTTTTGAGCTGCAGTAACTTGCCAGGCTCTTAAGGTGATACGAGAAATTTAAGGACAAGTAAGACACATCTACTGCCTCGAAGAAGTTCACAGTCTGGTAGGAAAGATAGCTAACAGATTACAAAGCAGTGTGACCAGTATAGAGGACAGAGGTCTGAGGCAATGATCATTATTACTGGACAGGTAGAAACTGTCAGGGAGATCTTCATGGGAGAGGTCAGGTCTGACTGGGTTGTAAAGAGCTTTTGCTGGGTGCATATGAAATGGAATCCTTGTTCATCAGTCTATCTTTTGCTATCAGGAATTTAATGAATAAATCATGAAAAGTAGTTCCTTTGTTTTTTTGTTTTTTCTCTTTGTGCAGGTTGAGTTAAAAAAAAATATCTGGAAAGTAAAAGTTGATCTTGTATTCAGATCATGCTCCCTCTACAAAAAATATCTTTTCTCTTCAAAGTGTTAAAATGGATAGTAGGAAGAAAGAAACAACAATAATTTGTATGTGATTGTGCTTGAGATCTCAAACTAGAGCAGAAGCCATATTAAAGCCTTTCAAAAATATCCAGACAAAAGGAGTATCACAAAAACTACAATTCTTTAAAGTATTAAAAAAAGTATGTCAGATAATCGCCACAGCTGGTAAGTGATTACTGGCATATCTGGAGGAGAGAGCATGGAAGCTCTGAAGAGCAGTTTAAGCCTCACATCTCTGTAATTATGTATCAGTCCCAGACAATCTCCACAGCCTTGTCCTGCCAAGACCCCTCATATAACTATGCGCAACCCATGCCACAGACAAGACACATTGCACAAGAAATTACACATTTTAAATTAGATGCTTGAAAGAAGCTCTCTAGCTGCAAAGTGGAGGCAGCTGCAGGAAGATGTGTGGCCATCTCTATTTTCCATGGTTTAGCTCAGTGTATTGAGAAGGAGCAGCATGTTTTAGGTCTCTGTCACCAAAGCACTAGGGCATGGTGATTGAGAGTTCTGGAGATGGCTTTTATTCAAATATTCAAATCCTATCTCTGTTCAGTCCTGTCTGTGTGACCTTGGGTAAGCTATTTAGTCTATCTATTTAATCCGCAGTTTTTGCAGCTGTAAATTAGGACTAATAATACTATCTCCCTTATAGCATTGTTCTAATAATTAACTCAGGAGACAGATGAAGTGTTTAGCCAGTGGCTACCGTAATTAATGGCCAATAAAAGTTAGGTGTTGCCTCTCCTATTCTTCTGTCAGTTTAGACTGCATCTTCTTCATGCATCGTGGTCTTCCAACTCATTTAGCCTTCAATAAACAGTTGCTCAGTTAAGGAATAAGTAAATGAGAGCCTTATGTCTACAGAGGCTTTTGTAATCATTCCAATAAACAATTTTTTGTGATTCCAACATTGCAATATTAGTATATTTTATTCCATAATTTGAAGAAGTGATGCTTTTAATAGTAAAATTATACTGTTAAATGTCTGTAATTCTCCACTCTTGGGGGCAAAGGATGGTGTGTTGGTTATTTTTAGGAATTATTTCAATGTTCCCATTGATAGTCGCTCATTGCTTGTTTATTCATCTTGTCATTGGTTAGTGATCATTTGCAAAAAAATGTTTGCCAATTCATATACATATGTACATATATATATATAAACTTTACAGATTACCATTAAGTAATGTTAAAGATGGAAGACTTAAGAAAATCATGGAAAGCCACTTTTTCACAGGGACAGTCATTGAGAACTACCGCACAGTTACCCTGACAGCAAGGGCATAGAACTTTCTTCCTGTATTTATTCCACAACAGACAGTATAGTCTCAGGGTGGAGTTAGGAATCAGAAACCACTAGAATGTGGTATTCAGATTGTGAAAGACACTCTTCCCCTATTAACTATAACCAGGCACATATAGTGAAGGTATAATCTCCAGAGAAGTTCTATAAAATGTAAAGAAAAAGAAACAGCATTTCTTTTAATTAATATATTGGGCAGCATAATAAAGGAAGTGCATTATTTCATATGCCTTAAGTGTTAACTAAATCAATCATTCTGTTGTAACCGGTCAGGAATGTTTCACAATACTTGAATTGTTCTTTTGTTATAACCCAACACATATTTCCAGCAGCTGTGTCAAAATGATGAGTTGTGCTAAAATTCATGGGGCAGTGCATTTTCACTTTCATTTCACTGGGAGGAGACATTTTTCCCAAACTCACCTGTTCTCTTGCTCCATGCTTGCATCTCACCCTTTATGGAAGTATAAGAATTCTCCTTGTTAAGTTTATCATTTGAATGGGCCTATTTTCCTACACTTTTTTTTTTTTTTTGGTGAGGAAGATTGGCCCTGAGCTAACATCTCTGCCAATCTTCCTCTATTTTGTATGTGAGACACCACCAAATCATGGCTTGATGAGTGGTGTGTAGGTCTGCGCCTGGGATCCAGGCCTGTGAACCCCAGGCTGCTGAAGCAGAGTGCACAAACGTAACTGCTACGCCACTAGGCCGGCCCCCTTTGCTACACTTTTTCCTTCAGTACTTCCTAGCACGGTTAAGCGGGAGCCTGTGGACCTGTAGCTTTTGTCTTTTTTGCAGATTTCCCTCAGGTGAGGCAGAGGGTGAACAGGCCTGTTTGTAACTTTTATTGTAGCATATTAAATATCAGCTTTATTTTATTTTATTTTTTTAAATATGTTCTTTTTTTTTTTTTTATGAGGAAGATCAGCCCTGAGCTAACATCCATGCTAATCCTCCTCTTTTTGCTGAGGAAGACGGGCTCTGCGCTAACGTCTATTGCCAATCCTCCTCCTTTTTTTCCCCCAAAGCCCTAGTATATAGCTGTATGTCATAGCTGCACATCCTTCTAGTTGCTGTATGTGGGACGCGGCCTCAGCATGGCCAGAGAAGTGGTGCGTCCGTGCGCGCCCGGGATCCGAACCCGGGCCGCCAGTAGCGGAGTGGGCGCACTTAACCACTAAGCCACGGGGTCGGCCCCATATCAGCTTTATTATTCACTGAACACATCCTTATTTCCTGAGGCTCTCTCTCACTTTTTTTCTAATTTGGGAGGGTTTGTTTCGACTCACCCCCTTCCACCCCCAACTCGCCAGCCAACCCCTGTTGTTTTCTCAGAGAACAGAAGTGTCCGTGAGACTTCTTTTCTCCCCCAGATTAACAGCTGCATCCTTCACATTGTTCCTAAGTAGAGAGTGGTCATACAAGGATGTTTCTGAAGGTCTTATGTTAAAATGTAAGATGTAGTGGAGGGAAAAAAAAAAAGAGAGAGAGTTGTCAGTAACAATGTTTTATCTTAATGTCGTCAAGTGACTTCTGGAGTTATCGCCAGCACGTTTGTGAGTATTTGCCTCAACAACGGGGTCTGCTTTACAAAATCATTTTGTGCCAGAAGAGACTATTTAAAATTGTGCTCATGGTGCTGCCTTCAGGCGGGAATCTGCTATTAGCGGTGGTGATAAGGAGGGCTGCAGATGTGTCATGACATTTGTTACCCCCAGCATAAGAGTAGATCAAGGCTTTCTGAGGAAAGGGCAGAAGGGGAGAATTATTCCTCGTCACTGCCAGACTGTGTGGCTACCAGCAAAGGATCATTTTAAGCTGCTTCCGACTCAGGAAACTGGCAAAATTGCAGTTCCTACACCAAAGATTGCTCCCCTCTGTCTGCCCTCTTCAGGGCTGTTGTTTGCTGGGACTTCACTCAGGTTCATGGTCATGGCAGAATTTTTCCTGAAAATAACTGAAGAACTATTTCATCTGTGAGTACAGAGGCCTCAGGGTCAGATGTAGTGAGTTGAAGTATTAGTAACACTGTTTCTACACTTCCCTACACACACACATACCCAAAATCACACATGTTTGACAATATTGGCTATGAAATGGATGTTTAAGTGACTATTATGTGTCCAAGAGGGGGAAAAAGTTATTTTCCATTAATCAGAAAAGCTTTTTAAAACCCCCTAAAATAGAGTTGACTTGAAATGAAAAGACTTATGTACTCATAAATTTGAAACAAATAAATATTTATTAATCAATTTCTCCCATCCCTGAAATGAAGCACATGAAATGACTGAGAAATTTTGTGTCACATCAGTACAATTATGTCATTCACTCATATTTAGGGCTATTATGAAACAAAACAAATAGCAATAAAAAAACCAGGAAAGAGTGAATGAACTCTAGGAATATGCTTATTTTAGCCTGAAGACTAAGCATTATTGGATATGAAACTTGCAAATCTTTCATTATATTCCCTTCTAGTCAAAGATCAAAATGTTTTTTATACACTAGAGAAGAAAATGCTGGGTACATTTGCATTCAGTAGATATCACCAACTCCTTTTTCAAGTGTTCTGACTTTGGCAGAAGCCAAGAAGCCGTTTGCAAAGCACTTTTCCTTAATATTTAAATTCCCTTTGAGGTTTAAGAGAAATTTAATCCACATGTTTCTAATTCATTTGCACTCAACTCATAAAAAGATGTTCTTCAATTTGATCTCATTGTGGTCCAGGGGCATTAAAAAGCTTTCAAATGAGCCTTCCTCCTTGAATTGAAATCCAGATGTTGTGTTTTGTCAGCTCTAAGCAAATTTGAAACTCAAAAAAGTCTTGGTCATAAATGAGAAGGCACAGATGGTTTTGGAACTTAGGGAGGAAAAAAATCCATAGATAATAAAAACTCTCTTAAAATATGAGGAACTATGATTTGTAAGGATTTTATTCAACCGGCGAGTAACATTATACTCATCTAAAGATGGCAGTCTCCACAGCTAAGAGAAATTGAATGATCAGGGCCAAACTGTGAGCGAGAATATAGCCAGGAATAGACTCTTAGAGCCCTTCTTTTTACTAATCATGAGTAGTGATTAAAATAAATAAATAGTAGGAGGGTGAAAAGGATGGAACCAAATGCTAAAGCCATATGGTAACACCATCAGCGATAGAAAAAAAACGTTATTTTTCACATTTCAAATATTCCCTTACATTAGCCACAAAAAAGACGGGGTGGGGAGGAGGGACTGAGCACTGTGTGATATGAGGCAACAACAGTCAAATTCGGAATAATATGCATTTCTCAGAGTTGAGCTTCTAAATGTTCAAATCTTCAATCTCAATTGACTGCATTTTGAAGCGAAGTGTGATTCCATGCCCCTTAAATATGACTTTTGTTTGAAAGATGCTTAAATTTTTTCAACATCTTTAAACCAATATGTCGATTTGCACAAACATAAACACATCAGTAACCGCTAACTAGCAATCTTTTTCACCTTACCATATAGATTATTAACTTTTCTGCCTTACTTATAAATTTCTTCTTAAGCAGGGCGAATTTATCAAAATCATATGCATTTTTTTTACAGGTGAATTCCACCTGAGAACTTTCCTATGGTTTTGGAAACCATATATCTGAAAGATGCTTTAATATAAACGCCTTAGCTAAACATTATTTCTATACTTAGTTTAGTAGGAGATGGATATTAGTGGGATTTTCCCTTAGAAATTGCTTTAGAGCCAACCACATCTAGGTTCACATTCTAGCTCCACACTTACTAGCTGGGTTGTTTCGGGTCTTTATACTTCTCTGATCATCTGTTTTCTCACCTCCAAAATGATGACAAAAAAGATAACATCTGGCAAGTTTCTTGTGAGGGCTGAGAGTGTGATGTGCAATACCCATTTCTTCGTTTTCCCTCCACCTTTCCCTCCCCAGTACAAGTTATATATGGGGGTAGCTCATCTAGACCTCATGACAACCTCATGAAAGCAAACAGAACTTCGCAGAAGATTTTTCTTTAATTCTTTAAGCCCTCTAACTCTTGTTTTAACCCTGTACTTTATAAGACAGGGCTATGCAGTTTCTCTTGCATGTAGGTGCTCCATAAACCTTGATTCTTGGTCTAGATTAAGTATCCTTCAATTCTAACTCCAAAATTCCTCTTTCTCTAGAGGATATCTGTGTCTCCCCAGCAATCATTTACCCAAAGTCTCATAGGGGCATTTCAATTTCCATGTTGAACCCCCTTTTCCTCCTCATTCCAAATGGGGTTGATACCAGGCCAAGCTCATGAAGGCACTGGCTTAGTGTTAGGTAGGCAAATTACCCACAGAATCACAATCAGGACCGTTGGAACTCAATTGCAGCACTTTTGGTTAAAAGAATTAGAGAAAGATGCTCCCTTTGGGGCTCTCTGAGAAGATTGGTTTGATATCTGGAACTGCTTGCAGTTTCTGCCAGCATGAGGGGAAAAGCTTGTATGTGGATGGAGCCCCTGTGAAATTTAAGAGAGCAAAAACATCTGAGTTCTGATGGCATTGGCTGTGTGCCTGGAATCAGCCATACCTGAAGCCTTTCAATTACAGAAAAACCCCACATTCTTTCTTTAGTACAAGCCACTTTGAGTGGAAGTGTTTTATTTAGTACTGATATGAAAAGAACGCATAGATAAATGCATTTTTCAATGCATAAAAAGATGGCTTTCATAAAACTAGTGACTAATGGCAATTATCTTCCTTCTTTTTCTTACTGTTGTTGTTATTACTAGGATTATTACTTGTGGCTGAAAATAGCAATAAAAGGTAGTTTCCTTTTCTCATCTTGAACAGGCTTTAAATGGTTTTTTTTTTTTTTTTCCCTTCATTCCCAGCCCCCAGCCCCTATGGTGCTTGCAGACATAGGCAACTACTTTGTTCAAAGAAAAAAATCATTCCTCTTCTTAGATATGCCCAGCATATCTAAGTTTAATAGACCAGCAGGTCTGTTAAACTACTGTGATTTCTCAGCCATTCACAGTTACTGCATGTTGCTTACAACTGTATTTCAACAGATCCTTCACACTTTTTATTTCTTTTTTTATTCCCTCTCTGCAGACTGGCTCACTATTTAATACCTCTTTGGGTACCTTGATACTATTGATTCTAAATGAGTCCCACTGCCTCTGGTTGTTGACTAACTGATATTGACATTTTCTTTTGAGAATGAATTCTAATTTATATCCTAATTTATATTAGTAAAGTTGATCAAGGAGCCGGAGAAAGGTCTATGGATGATGATTTTGCTAAGAAGTAGGAAAAAGAAGGAAATGGTTGTTATAGAAAAATAGCAAATAGATGGTGGGGATAAATGTCAGGAAACACTTTTCTTCCTTGTGGATGAAGGCCAAGGAAAGTAAGCACCCTGGGAGAAGGAGCCCTTTTTGAATGCTTTCTTTTGTACCCGAGCTGCTAGCGTGGAAGAGGCATTGTCACAGGTTCTCATCTCCATTTGTTTAAGGGCTGGAGTACTACTGGTGGCCAGGACCTCAGCAAAACAGATGGTGGAAATGGGTTTTAATGTTTAGCCTTGTTCTGATGAGTTTCCACGTGCAATTATTAGAGATTACATACAGTGTCTCTAATCCTGTTTTAGGGAGGCTTTTGGAAAAGTTTATTTGGGTGAAGGCAGAGTTTCCCTTCAGCTATGGTGTCCTAGGTAGATAAATAAGGTTGTCTAAATTCTTCCCTATTACAAATATCTAAACATCTTTCCTGGGAAACGAAGAGATCAGGAAGGAAAACTCAGTTACGTTATTTTAGGACTTGGTTCAGTGGCTGGGGAGAAAGTCAGACGGCAGCTCTGCAGACTCTTGGTTAGGTGTAGAGGATAGTAGTGAACAAGCACAGTCCGGCTTCTTTGAGTTGAAGGCCCTTTTGTGATGACCAGTGCATCCCTGAAACATTCTGTTGGTGAGAATGGCATGCACAAATAGCATCCAGGTCTGTATTTTGGACCACTTCCTCCTCCAAGTCCACTAATGCTCTGATATAGGTTTTATTGCTACACATTGCCATGTGATTCTTACATTGCTCAAGAAGATCATTAGTTCTTAGCACAACATAACATTTACCTGCTGTTTTTCAGGAATGGTGATAAATGATCTCTAGCTGACCTTGCCTGCCCATTCTATCAGTGTCTTTTCAAGGGCAGAGATATCAGCTGCATGGTGTGCTACAAAGGGAATTCGTCTTGGAGTCAGTATATATGATATATAGTGTGAAAAATTATACGTGTGTGTGTGTGTGAATGCACACATATGCATTTTTTTTTAACCTCAGCTTACCTATGTTACTAGGTCAAATCACTTACCTTCTCAGAGATATTCTGCCACCCCTGCCATTGGTAAAACCGGAAGGCTTAATTGAATAATCAGTGGTGCTCTAAAGAGATGAGACTTGGTGGCTCAAGCAGAGAATAAAGGGATCATACCAACAGTTGTGCTGGAAGGGAATATACCACACTCAGCCCCTGCAAGGTTCTGATGTTTTCAGCTTTCCACTGAATTGTTCGTTTCAAACTACCTGCTCTTTCCATTGAAACCACTATACAACCCTTTCTTATTTAGGGAGCTACAGATATTTGCACACCAGCTTATTCAGCTTAAATTCTTTAATGTTTCCATTTTTGTCTAAAAATAGTGCTTGAAAAATTACCTAAATATTTAGGGTGATATGCTTTTTTTAACCTTATAATATGAAGGAAAAAAATTAAAATTTAAAAAATCTTATAACAGAGAAGGAAACTATTTTATGTGCTGAAAGCAGCGACCCCCTTTAGATTAAGTCATTTAACTTTGTGTTTATTCTGTGAAGCCAAATAATAAAATTAAATAACAAGACTTACACGCTTCAAAAAAAATCTTTAGAAATTATAGTTAAAATGTGTGTTTTAATTAAGGAATTTAAAAGCACATTTTAGCTATCTAGGAATGGAATTGCTCTTAAAACATGAGACTTTTACCATGGATCTAGGATGGCATTGTGTTGTGAAATAAAAGACTATATAGGTTTCTTCCTTAGAAATAACAGTGACAAACTTTTATCTAAAGTTCACTGCTATTATCTCTTTATCTTTTGAGTACTTTCTGAGTCTTAATCACTTTTATAACTGAAGGGAGTTGATGGCAATCCTAGAATGCATCACTCCAAACAAATGGCAAAGAACATTCTACCAATCGTTAAGAAAGAAAATATTTTATTTCTACAGAATATCAAATTTAACTGTATAACTAACTGTATTTCCATCATCTGGTTTGTTTTACCCTTAAAATTCTAAACAACCACTTCGCTGAATTTTTTAACAATGACGGTCCATTTTGAGCCTTACAAACATCTCTGTCATCTTCTGTCAAGTTTCCATGTAATCGCCATAGCCATATCTGTTTTGTAGCTATGCTTGGGATCCTCTTGTGGAATAACACATTTATCCAAATTTAGGATGATTGCAGAGATGAGTGAGTTCTTATCTCATATGACTTAGTGGAACTGTTCCATAACAACTATGTTAAATTACATTCATTCCGGTTATTTGACATAGAGACTATCATTCATTTATCCCATCCGTTCACACATATCAAACATCTGCTGCTTGAACGGTACTATGTAAGGAGCTGGGTAGCGAGCCAGGAGGAGAGTCGGCATGAATAAGGGGCCGTTGTGGCGGTGGAAAACAGGAACGCACATCATTACTCTCCATTGTGGTTATAGAGTGGGACTCGGAAGTATGTGCTAAGGAGGAGAGAGAAGTTAGTCTGTCTACGTGAGATTATGATGTCTTTGCAGAGATTATAACACTAATTTTATCTCTTATTTATTATCATTCATCTTGGAGGGTTTCTTTAATGTTTTGGATGTCAGTATGTCTTTTAGGCTTCTGAGATTGCTCAAAGGATATTCACATACTTATCCATTTGGAAAAATGAATGCACACATGTCCCAAACAATCCATTCCTCTCCATCTCCACTGCCACCATACACTTCCAATAAACCTCTGTAGTGATTCCTCTCCTTCATCCTTCCCAACTTCAGTGCATTCTCTATCCACAGAAGAAGTGTAAGTCAATCTGTCATTCTCTTGTGATTGTCTCTCCAAAGTTTCAATTTAATGGCCCACAAGATTTAGGAAGGTCTGGCCTTATCTTGATTAGCACCACACCCTCTTGCTAAGTACCTTCAAGTCTTCAAAGTCTTCTGACAAAAGCTGTCTTCCTTCTACTCTTTACTTGGCTGATTCCCCATTCTTTAGAGTCTCAAATTAAATATTACTTCCTCAGAGAAGCCTTTCCTCATACTCAGTTATATGATTTCATGGCATCCTGCACTTACCCATTGTAATCTGCTTCATCCTTTGTAATTTGCATGTTAATTATCTATTTTCCACACTAGATTATAAACCTGATAAGGGAAGAGACAGTTGTAGACATTATCCCTATGACAGTGTCTACCAGGTATGGAAAATTCAAGAAAACTATTTTTTGAATGAATTAATGTCATAACAGTTGCATCTAAGCTAAATATTCCATCAATATGTTTATAATGTATATTGACCTTTGTGTACTGTGAATTTAACTTCCTAAAGATTGAGAGTAAAAAAAAAAAAACAGCAACAAGGGTCTTAGGCATAGAATTAATTGGAAAACATATTGCATATTGGAATATTCTTCCTTTTCTATTCTGTGCAACTTGAGCCTAAATTCAGTATGTTCATACTGTATGCTAGGTTTACTAAAATCAAAATACATTCCGCTATGGATAACCTGTCTTTGAACATTACTGTAGGCTGCACTGTATCAGAGGAGCAGGCAACGAGCTGTGAGACTAAACTTTTGTCATCATATCTATAAATCAAAATGAAAGCTACAGACTTCCTCCTGTGGACCTCACCCTGTCTTTTGAAAAAAAGAAAGGTCAAATATTTCGATTGAAAAAAAGGAAATATGAAAACAATTGTTTGTCATTAATAGAATACCATTAACTATCTCATTTCCTTAAAAAATCTGGATGGCAGAGAAATCCCAAAATATTACAAAACATAATTGCAGATACCTGGAAGGGCATGACCAATATTTTTTTTTTTTATATAATTTTTTATTTATTTATTTATTTTCCCCCAAAGCCCCAGTAGATAGTTGTATGTCATAGCTGCACATCCTTCTAGTTGCTGTATGTGGGACACGGCCTCAACATGGCCGGACAAGCGGTGCGTCGGTGCGCGCCTGGGATCCAAACCCGGGCCGCCAGCAGCAGAGCGTGCGCACTTAACCGCTAAGCCACGGGGCCGGCCCTGGCATGACCAATATTTAATATCTAAGTTTATGATGCCATCTCCAATAAATTCCCTCAAAATATTTTTTAATTGAAGTATAAGTGACATCAACATTATATTAGTCTCAGGTGTACAACATAATGATTCGATATGTGTGTATATTGTGAAATGATCACCACAATAAGTCTAGTTAACATCCGTCCCCATACCTAGTTACAAACATTTTTTTTCTTGTGATGAGGACTTTTAACATCAACTTCCTTAGCAACTTTCAAATATGCAGTACAGTATTATTAATATATACAAAAAACTTTATTATAGGTTTAGATATATTCACTTTTTCTTGAACACAAATAGAAACTAACTCTAAGCCATTTAAAAAGCTATAGTTTCCACTTTGCTTGCCTTTTTTTTTTTTTTAAGTATATTATCAACAAAAGCCCTGGCAGAATAAAGTAGTCTTTAATTTGGACTTGGAAAAATGAAAATAAATTAAATGCAATACAAACTGACACATGTATCAGGCTCCATATCAAACACAGAACACATATATCCTGATATCTAAGGCACACTAAGAAGCCTAGATATCCTTTTTACATTAGGCCATTAAAGAATAGCTTAATATTAACTTGCCTATAAGTAGTAGATAAATCAAATGTACACATTTTGTACTGTTTATTACATTTAATAAGTACGCATTAAAAATAAAGGTACAGTTTTCTAATAATTATCCTTTATAAGAACAAGTGGTTATTTTTAGTAGCAGAGGGAATGTTTTTTATTGAACTTAATAACATATTGATAGCAGGCTGCAGTTATTTCAACTCTAAAATGAAAATTAGAGCTACATTTCATACTACCCACCTTTGTGCACACTACTCTAAATGCTATTTAAGTGTAGCTCACATGCTCTTCATTTTAGTATTAGAATGACGGAAAACAGACTTAATTGTGACAAATGTATTCAGCTTCTACATAATAACAACGTTCTCAGTGTTACTGCCTTGCTTCTGAAGGTTTCCAAATACTTCCACATATTCCGCCTTATTTCCTCCTCTCTTTATCTTGTGAAGTCAAATGGAAAAATCAAGTTTTGCTAGAAACCGGGGAATTGACTTTTAATTTTATTTTCATCCTGCCTTCTGATGGACTGACTGGGTTTTTGCAGTAAATCATTCACTCGTAATTGGTCAGTGCCTCGATTTCTCCAACTAGCAGATGGAGAGTTATTCTTTGCTTTTCTTCCCTTTTGCACTATCAAATGAAACATGAAATTAAATATCTGTGTCTTTACAGCACATGGTGCCACATAAACTCAAATAATACTGATTTATATTTTCTAGTTGACAAACTAATTTACTTCCTGAATCAGTTACTGAAAGTGATTCAACCTTGATACCCTGAACTTTCTGGAACCTTTGATAGTGGGAGGCAGAAATTCCTTAGTTAGCCCTGACCAGAGAGAACATTCGATGCTTTGCTAATATGTGACTTCAAAGGAAACAGCATTGAATGTTGACTTATTTTGATAGTTGAAAAATGAATCCTTGTGTGAAGCTTGAAACTAAAATGTAGAAGGTAGAGAGGAATGTAAATTCTATCGTGCAACAAATCTGCATCCAGCATTGTGTTAGTAGGTGCTCTATTTACTTCTCTAGTACGGTTGCCAGATAAAATACAGGACCTCAGTTAAATTTGAACTTCAGATAGACAACAAATAATTTTTAATATAAGCATGTCCCATGCAATATTTGGAACATATTTATACTAAAAAAAAATTTGTGGTTTATCTGAAATTCAAATTTAACTAGGAGCTTTGTAATTTTATTTGCTAAATCTGGCAACCCTATTCTCATGATAACTCTGCAAGGTAGGCTAATAGTGCCCCGTATTACAATTGGGAAAACTAAGGTTCTCAGTACTTTCATTACATATCTTAAATCACACAGCTAGCAAGTGGCAGAGAAGGAGAATACACCCAGGCCGGTCTGCCCCCAATTCCAGTGCTCATTCCAATATGCCCTCCTGCCTACATAACACACCAACACATTTGGTTACAAAACCAACAACGATGCTTTCCACCAACACATACATTTCTCCCTAGCTAAACAGATCAAGAGAAAGGGAAATATTTTCCTTCATTCCACCTCCTCCTTAGGCAAAACCTCCCCACTCCACAAGTTCTGTCAGAGGAGAAAAGAGCACTCTCATTTACTGCAAGCACATAATGCCACTGCAACCACATTCTCTCAAGGTGAGAAACCCACTGCACATTCAGAGAACTGAGGGATGTATTTACAGTCTTCTAAGATCCTCTCCATGCTCCTTTACCACTATTTATCATTTTTGTGGTGAGACATATTTTGGCAAGCACTGTGGTAATTCCTTCAAAGCAACGTTCCAGAACTCCATACAGCCCTAGGAGGCCATCCGTGGTCTGTAGATTCTGAAGGATGAAAGAAAAACTGAGTTTATTCGCAGTTAAAGTGATGAAAGTGACAGCTATTACAGCTATTAGTTACTATTTTCTGTTCTGAAAGCAAAGGAGAGAGGATATTAACACTAGGGGCAAAGGAAGATGTATTACTGAGCTTCAAGCTTCAGAAGCCTTGCCCTGCAATCTGTGTCTCTGCTCCCATACAGTTTGGCAGGGGACACATAGCGAATAGTCTTCTATTTTTAATTTTAAACTTCTAAGCAGAAGGCCATCAAGAATAATCTGCTCAATAAACATTTGTTCTCGAGTCTTAGCATTTCTCTTCGTTCGGCAAACAGTATCACAAACGTTAAATGTTAGAGAAGAACCAATGGCGTGTGTGTTTTATCAAATGAATCCTTTGCCAAGAATATCTCTGGATTTCTTTTTTCTGATGCATTTTGGGTAAGAAGTGATAAACATAGCTGGAAGTCAGTGGATGTAGGTATGAAACCTTTTAGCCAGGCAGGCAAGCCTTCAAGTGCCACCTTCAAAGCTTACCTGCTGTGTGACCTTACACATGTTACTTACATTTCCTATACCCGTTTCCTCTGAGAGTGGGATTGATAGCAATACCTACTTAATAGTAACATTGCAAAGATGAAAAAAGATTTTATACATGAAATGCAAAACAGTACCATGGACATAATAGACACCTCAAAACACTTATCAATTCCCTTTACTTCTATGTAGTCTTTAAATTTTGGATATACAATTTATTGACCGAGAAGAGAACTGTATTAAGCAAAATAAAATGGTAGACTTAAAGGCATCATATTCTTTTATTTGAAATTGTATCATATATTATTAATTCTCTAGTCATATAAACATGCTATACATCCAAAGGCAATAGTATTGGCTTATATAATCTTTTTAATACTTCTTTAATTCCTATAGTCGATCTTGAATGGGTTCAGTGGGTGGAAGCCACAAGGACCGTTATCGTTCTTTAGTATAAGAAATTCTCAGATATGTGTCATTGTAAGTCGTTGGAATTAAGTCATCCACATAGCAATGAATTTTCTTTCCAGAGAGATTCAACTAGCATCACAATAACTACACATGAAGAACAGAGCAGCGAAGATTCATTTTCAGGGAAAATAGCTAGATCAGAAGGCTTTTAAGCCAAGATTATTTTCCAACTTCCACATTTCCAAGCACAAATTCTATAACTGATTTATTGAATGATTTAATTAATCTGTTCATTTAATCATTCATTAAATATACATTTATTGTGCTCCTACTATGTGTTTGATACTGCTGTAAACCCTTAATTAACTAACATGGTGCAGAAATCATAGAGAAACTATATTGAAATGTAGTGAAGAGAGAAAAAATTTGTCAACCAATAGTTTCTTGTTACTGTACATTGAGCAATCTATTTTATCCCATTGTGTTTTATTTGTGTCACTTTCATTCTGCTCTCAGTAGGAACAGACGAGGCTAATATTGTTTCTGGTGAAGTCTTGACAGCTATTCTCTTGATTTGTTTGGCATTACATTTGAGCTGCACTCACGCGGCCCAGACTGCTGAAGGATGGCTTAGCTGAAAAGAACAGGCAGTATGCCCTAGAAAGAAGGGGCAGTGTTTCAGAAAAGAGAGAAATTTAGAACTAATACTTATGCATATATGCACTGCTAAAGGCTCTGAAAATTCCTGCATAGGGTTTAGGTAGCTAAAAGAGAAATGACCTTTACCTTCTATAACAGAGCAGGAGCCACATAGGTGGATTTTAGATTGGTGGTTACTAGAGGGGAAGGGGGTAGGGGGAGGGCGAAATGGGTGAAGGAGCACATATGTATGGTGAAGAATGGAAACTAGATTTTTGGTCGTGAACACAATGCAGCCTATACACAAACTGAAATATAGTGATGTGCACCTGAAATTTTACATAATGTTATAAACTAATACGACCTCAATAAAATAAAAAAAAGAATATGAGTTTATGAGCTTTGATGTCACATGATCCAATCCCTGCTTCTTGGTTATAATGAGCCCTGTAGGTTGCCTTCTCAGCAACCTTTTCCACAAAAAGTACCCTGATTTGAGAAAATCTATTCTCCCCCAATTTATGTTAGCCAAATGATTTGGATAGGATTGGCCCTGCCCTCTGCCAGAGGTGTAGGCCATTTTGTACATTTGCAAATATGGGCAGCTATCCTGATTTGGGTAAGCAGAGATATTTTCTAGGGCCTTCTAGACAATTTTCTTCCTTGTTATACCGTAAATAATAAGAAGCTGTTCTAACAGTTAATCCATTTAGCTCTGGACGATGTGGGATGCAGATGTGAGGTCTGAACATCTGCAACTCTTTGCTCTCATGAGGCAGCCATCGTGATGAGGAAGGCTTCACATAGAGAAAGACACAGTGAAGATGTTTGCAGAGAGATGATCCCCAGCCCATATCATGAAATTTTGTATCAAATTGTCCCCCAAGACTGACCTCTGAACTTTTAGTCATGTGAGACAATAAATTTCTTTTACCAGGTAAGATAATTTAAATTGGATTATCTGATAACCTCAAAGAGAAGTATTCAAAATGACAAATTCATCTCCTAGATGTGTGACCATGGGTAAACTGCTGCTCCTCACTGAGGTTTTTGAATGTGATTCTTAGCTTTCTTGCTACTAAGTTACGTGACTTTATTTTCTTTTCTGTAAAATGAAAATCATAATGGTTTTGGATATATCTTTTGAGTAATTCACAGCACAAGATATTTAAGCACCTAGCACATTTTAGTTCTTCAATACAATCTAGTTATCATCATCAAGTTAGTCTGTGCATATGCATTCATGTTTTTACAAATATATGCTGATCTTCTAATAGTGCACAATTCAGTGCTATGTGTGGTAGAGCTTAAACATGATGATCAAGAGGTTACTCTAATTTTCTCTCTCACAGGGAATGAAAGAAAAATATGTCAAAAATGATTATAATACACAGGAGTATGTGATAAATTACATTTAAAGAAAAGGGCATGAGTAAAGTGCAGTGGGTGTCAGACTGGAGAAAAACTTCTTCTGAGTAGAAGGATCAGGGAACACCTCATGGAGGAGAAGACAGAATAATTGGTTGCACCTAAACAGGTAGACTTTGGTAATTGAAGGAGTCCTCTCATATCTCGCCCAGCTCTTTGTTCAAAGTAGAGATGACTATAGGAGGAAAGGGTGAATGGGGAGGGAAGCAAGGAGTGAGAGAATTGACAAAATGTTGAGATTTCCCCTAGAGTTTGAGGCTCTTCTCTAAGCTTCTTGTGCTCAAGGATTATAGCATCTTTTGTTATAAGTCTTGTGTGTAAGATGATGTCTATTAAATAAAGGTGCCAGCATGTGTGTGCTGATTGGAGGCTTTTCAAAAAATTACTTAACTTGTCAAATCTAATGTATATTTTTATTGTTTACTTCTCGTTTTCTCCTCCAGCCCCTCACCAAGCTCAAAGGAATCAAAAGTGAAAAGTGTATGTGTGAGTATACAACAAAGGTAATAACGAACTAAGAATATTGTCAAGTGCCTACGATGTGCCAGTCAATCTAAATGCTCACTCTCTCTCCATCTCTGTCTGGTTTCATTCATCCTTGGATTAATCCTTTGATATAGGCATCACTATCCATATTTTACAAAGAGAAAGAGATTCAGAGAGTTTAAATCGTCTGTGTCTATTGCAACTAACTAGTGAAGTCAAAGAAAATGTACATAATCGCTGTACTTATAGTTTCATATAATAGAGGGCAATGGCATAGGCAAAGCATCATCCTGCTTCATAATGCCCTTTCAAAAAATGTGTAGCTTTAGAACCTCTATTTTTGTTGTATCGTTGTTTATTTTCCTTTTGTTTTTGCCCTCTTATACCATGATCAACCTGTTACTGGTAATGCCAATAGTTGCCTTGATCCGCTACCATGAGCTAACTTTTCTCTATTTCCTACTCCCAGGGTCATTGGGATAGGGATACTTCATCTGTATTGAGAAACTATTTTACACCTAGGATTATGACAAATGATACAATTAACTTTTTTCTTGATCTGAATTTCAAATAGTATGAGGTAGGTCCAATTATACCAATTTTCTTTTTTTTTTTTTTTTTTTTTGGTGAGGAGGATTGGCCTTGAGCTAACATCTACGCCACTATTCCTCTATTTTGTATGTGGGATGCTGCCACAGCATGGTTTGATGAGCAGTGTATAGGTCTGCACCTGGGATCCGAACCCGTGAACCCTGGGCCGCTGAAGCGGAGCACGCGAACCTACCACTACGCCACCAGGCCGGCCCCTATCCCCATTTTATATCTAAGAAAGCCAAAATTAGGCAGTTTATTTAATCTCTGAGCCTCAAACATATAGTAATGGGGAGACATATTTAAAATATGGGCCAATTAGACTAAAAAAATGTAGCAGAAAGAAGTGTGCTACAGTGGAGAGAACTAAGAGAATATATACAGAGCCATTAAGATGCTCTTGGCTGCAAGTAAAAGAATAACAATGACTTAAGGAATAAAGACAATTGGTGATCTCACTTAATTAGCCTGGAGGAAGGTAATGGAGCCTGCAATGACTGAACACAGACCATGTCAGTGAGCTAACATTTCATGCTCGAGCTTGCCACTGCATGGTCACAAGATGGCTCTGCTATATAACTCCCAGCACTATATATCACCTAACAGCCTCCACACAGGAAGAGAGGGTAGAGGCTCGCTTCCCTGCTCATCTGTTGGTCGAAAAGGAAAGTCCTCTCTCAGAAGCTCCCAACAGATATTCTTTCACATCTCACTGCCCAATATTGGGTCAGATGGCCACCTCAACCTAAGGAAGTCTGCAAAAATAAAACAAGTGTCTGACTTTAGGTTTCTAACGTTGCTCACTCTATAGAAAGAAAAAGAAAAGGAAAGACTGTCAAGTAGCAACCAATGATTTAAACCATAATGGTTTTTCTTCCTTTTCTTACAAAGAGTATCAAAATAAAAAAAGAATGGGGAGGACTGGTAAAACATCATGTAGAACGTATTCAGAGGACCATTATATTTTAAAGATGGAAGGTGTATAATAGATGCCTATGTTTATATCCATCATTTTACAGGAGGAAAGCAAGACCCAAGGAGGTAAGATTTCCTGTCCACAGTCCCATATGTAATAGGGCACATGCCAGCACAGCTCATCATCTCTGGGTTCCATGCTGTCTGCTACTTGGCTACCAGTCTTTGCATCTGCTGCGTCCTTCCCTTGGGCTGGTCCTAATAAATTTATGGTCACTTACTTTTCACTGAGATACTTCCAACTAGTGTAATATTTTGTTTCCAAAATCAGTTTTACAGCCTAGGAAATTGAATATACATTAGAAGAAACTGAAGTTTCTCTAAAAACATTTACATTTGTAATTAAAATAAAATTTATAATTAAATATAGAGAAAGAATATAACAAACATCTATGCTTGTCAGAATCTTAATATTTGGTAACGTTAGCTTCAGAACATTTAAAAATTAATGCACAAAAATTGGATGGAAAAAAGTTAGTTTCCTTTTAAATATTCCTCAATCACATTTCCACATAGGCAAATGCTAGTTTAAATATGGTCTATATCTTGCCCATCCATTTTCAATAGATATTTTACAACATATATTCATACATAGGCAAAATACATTGATTGTTAATTTATATAAATTATGTCATTGTGTACATAACATTTTACAACTTGAATTTTCACTTAACATTGTTTTTGAGATCTATTCATGTTGATGCATACAGACTTTATTTATCTATCTAACTATCTATCTATCTACTTATCTATCTATCTATCTACTTATCTATCTATCTATCGATCTACATTTACCTGTGTATAGCATTCCATCATATGAATATATTGGTGGTTATTTATATTATTTCCTGTATTTTAAAATTAATGTATATGATTACTTGTGGGCGTATATGAGAGTTTCTAAAGAGTGATTACCTAGAAGTGACCTCTGTGTCAGACAAAAACATACACATTCTCAGTTGTACCAGATATTGCTGAATTTATCTTCATTTTCCCACTCCCCCAAATTATAACATATCTATAGCTATATGAATTAAACTAACGATAATGATAGGGCTTTGTTTATTGAATTGGATCCATTTAAGAAGGTCAAAATGATTCCACTTCTAACTTCATATTCTCCCATGAGAGTCGATTACTGACTAGCTGGAACTGATCAATAAATGCTTCAACCTTCCTTTATCCTGATCCTTGGTAAAGGCTCAGGTTAAAGGGAATGGATTTTTTTGTGAATGATATAGCCAGAGTCTAACTCCCAGGTACTCCAACTATTAAGAAACCAGAGAATGAGGTAGGAACAAAGAATCAGATATTTTTAAAAATATCTGATAGATGAGTCAAATGTTTTCTTCTTTCTGAAAAACCACCAGTTGTTAGTCTTCTGCTTTTGAAAGCAGGGAATCTTACTGCATGTTTGAGATAATGTCTTAGACAACTAGCCATGGAGACCACTTTAGCTGAATCCAATAATGACATCCACTCAAAATCATTTATCGAGTGCTTCTTTTGTGCCTGGAAACACACGTGGCTGGTGATACAGATATGCTTCTCTTCTGAAAGACTACAGTCATCTATAAGGGAGGCAAAAGTGTGAGCAAATAATTGTGATCGGTTATCACAAGTGTTGTCACAGAATTATTTGTAGAATTGGAAGAGCATTTCAAGGAAGGACAGACCAGTACTACTGATGGGAGTGTGCTTTAGAAAGGATTTGCCTTAAATTTTATCTTAAAAAATATTCGTAAGGCCGCAATAAGAAAACAAATTACCCGGTATAAAAATGGGCCAAGATCTGAACAGACACTTGAGGAAAGAAAATATACAGATGGCAAATAGGCATATGAAAGAAGCTCAAGATTGTATGTCATTAGGGAATTGACAATTAAAACAATAATGAGAGACCACTACACACTTATTAGAATGGCTAAAATCAAAAACTGACATCAAATGCTGATGAGTACGTGGAGAATAGAAATTCCTAGTGATTGCTAATGGGAATAAAAAGTGGTAAACTACTTTGGAAGACAATTTGGCAGTTTTTTGCAAAGTTAAACATAGTCTTAACGTACTAGCAATCACACTCCTAGATATTTATCCAAGTGAGTTGAAAACTTACGTTCGCACAAAAACCTTCACACGAATGTTTATAGTGGCATCATTCATAATTGCCAAAACTCAGAAGCAACCAAGATGCTCTTCAATAGATGAATACATAACCCAGGTACATTAATACAATGGAATATTATTCAGTGGGGAAAAAAATGCTATCAAGCCATGAAAAGACAAGGAAGAAACTTAATACATATTACTAAGTGAAAGCTGGCAATTGAAAAGAGTATATACTATGTGATTCAAACTATGTGACAGTCTGGAAAAGGCAAAAGTGTAGAGATAGCAAAAAGCTCAATGGTTGCCAAAGTTTTGGGGGGACAGAAGGAGGGATGACTAGGTGGAGAACAGGAAATTTTTAGGGCACTGAAACTATTCTGGTTTATATTATAATGATGAAGATGTGATATTATACATTTATCAAACCTATAGAACTGTGCCACCCAAGGTGCAAATCCTATTATGAACAATGGACTTTAGTTAATAATAATGTATCAATATTGGTCCATCAATTGTAAACAATGTACCTCACTAATGCAAGATGTTAATAATAGGGGAAACTGTGTGCCAGTGTTGGGGAGAGTATACGAGAACTTTCTGTACTTTCTGCTCAGTTTTTCTGTAAACCTAAAAGTCTATTAATTTTCAAAAAATGATTGTACGTCTCTACTAGGAAAAACAGGAGGGACCAAGGATTAGAAAAAATGATGGCATTTCCCACCAAACTGGGAGCAAGGAATGGGTGGGTATTACAAAGCCTGGAGTAGAGTCTCAAAAGAGACTGGTTAGGAAGTTGTTGACTCTGTTTGGGAGACCTGTGGTGTGGGTTTTAGCTCAAGTTGAATTGTGGAGATGAATAAGATCCGGCAAAGTGTAGAGAAAGTGGAGGGAAGAGGTGGAATGTAAAATATATTAATTCTGAAACAGACCAATGCAAATGCAAAGTCAAAGAGAATTTGCGCTTCTGCTTTTTTCTCCCCTGCTCTGTGGATTAAAACAGCAACACACAAAAATCCTGGGTTTCTATATATTTTAAAACCCAATTTGTTATTAATTGAAATTTAAGCATTTATAAATTATGGAGAATATAGTAATTACACAAAATGTAATTAGTCAATAATTGAAATATTAAATCCTTTTATTGGAATAATTAAAACAATTTTAGAAAGAAAAAAGTAATGATTAGTGTGTTTCTATAAAATACACATCTCCTTTCTGACATACTCGTGTAAAAGTAAAAAACAAATTTGATAATGTCTGTATTTTCAGTGGTTTATGAAAGGAGTTATGGTGTAAATGGGATAGAAAAAGGCATTAAAATTTTCAGATTATATACATATTTTAAAATCAGACATTTACCTTACTATCCTGAAGTTTGGAAATCGCAGAGTATATTTTTGGATGGAAAGTGAGAGATGTTTCAGAAGAGGTGTTGTGGTTTTAGAAATACCATAAATGTTGACGAGCTTGGCTACAAAGTAGTTGGAATGAGAAGTTTTCCAGAGGTGGATGATAAGTGATTGGAAGACTGGGAAGGATAATGATTATAATTTAGATTCTGATAAAATCAGGATCCAAAAATATCTTGGCAGTGTGCTAAAAGAATGACTCAGAAATTAGCAATAAAATTTGATAGGGTAAAACATAGGTCTGCTAAAATCATCTGGTAGTTTCAAGGTGGGAGAGATGAATGCATATCAAAAGGAAATAATGAAAAGTGGTAAGATTCCAGTTGATGGCAATTTTATCAAAACCCAACATTGATGGACTACTGGACTGCCCTAAAATAGATCTGGAACTTTGGTACCCAGAGAATATTTGGCACAACTTTTCCATGTTGGAGAGGCCACACTACTGCCAGGTTTGGGTAAGGGTCATTAACAAAGACACAGAAAGACTGAATTTGTTCAAAGATTACCATTTAGACAATTCAAGATTAAAGTTTATAAAACATAGTTGAAAGAAATAAAATTTTTTCTATGATATACTCTCCGGGAGTAAGCAAGAGCTACCTTCGAATAGTTGAAAGCGTCTATTCAGGAATCAAACAGGCTTGCCTTTCTTGGACCCAAAAGATAGGATTAGAACTATAGGAAGGAACCTTCTTGAAGTAGAAAACAACTGAACAGAGGAAAACTTTATAAGGACTAATAACGAAAAGGATACCTTAGGAGGTAGCAAATTTCCTACCACTTGGCTTTATGAGAAGGGCAGCCATTTTGGGAGAGTAATTCATATATTGAATAAGGAATCCTTTCTAACTCTGGTTGTTCATTGGAAAGCTAAAATAAATTACATGGACGAGAAGGAGAAAGGCAAAATCCAAGGCTGACGTAGGACTTAAAATTATAAACTGTGAGTTGTTACAACTGGAAAGTTGGGCCAAATTCAGTGATAGGTTTAGTTCCACTTAAGTGGCTGTCATGTGGTGATTACATGTTAGAATATATTGAATTGATCTTAAGGGTATCATTACGTGTCCTATCCAGGCCATAAGATATGATCTCAGGAACAATGATATCAGCAGAGCAGGGTCACCAGACAGAGAATCCCAAGAAAGAGGCAGTAACAATGCCATGAAGATGCAAAGTTTCAGTACGATTAAGGAAAGAAATACAGAACGGTGCGGTGGACTTTATTATTTAGTTGAATTGTATACAATTAAAATAAAATCATCTATTGAGCTTCTATTCTAAATCAGCTCAATCATATTTAGTAAAGCTGAGGAAAACAAAGCCAAAACAGAATTATCCTCCCTGTTCTCAAGAAACCCATGGTTTCTTGGCAGAGACAGTTGGGCAAAAATATAAACGTGATACTCCTGCTTTTGAGAATATACCATTTGACAGACACTATGTGTGGTAAATGTTTAATTCATCCGATCATGGCTAATCCTCTCAATTTTGAGTTATGTATCTTTATTAGCTCCATTTCTCAAAATTGGAAACTGAGGCCCAGAGAGATTATGTAAGATGTTTCAGGCTCATGGCTGGAAAATGGCAAAGCTGGAGTTACACCTACAGCTGACAAATTCCAAATCCCATATACTGATAAATACTACGCTGAAAAGATAACTCTAGTGCCAAAATAATAGATGGGGTAGTCAGGAAGATTCTAGATGCAGGAGACATATTTCAACATCTAGCCAAGAGAAAATGCATGGAAAGCTCTAGATCCTGGGAAAAGCAATGGTAATAGACGAGAGGGTCTGTGTGGAAATTCAAGCAATGTAACCATCCCTGTAGTTAAGAATGCAGTGAGATTACAGCTACTGAAAGATCTTAAACCATGAATAAATCAAATCTCAGAAACACTCACAGATTATATGACTATTTCAAAAATTATTAGATTATTCTATTACTACCTTTCATAAAAAGAAGAGAAGTAACAGGACCTTATATAGGGAGCAAGACAGTTATGCATGAATTTATTTACCTACAAGCTTAAAGGTAGAAAAATCATGAAAAAGAGCTGTGAGCCAAGTTTTATAGACCATTTGATCATGTGATATAGATTTAAAGCTGAAAAAGAAACTGATTAAAAACAAAAGTTGCTCAGTGTTGAGGTTTAATTTCCAAACCAACCACTAAAGTCAAAATTAAACTTTAGAGAAATTCTATTAAATTCTCTGTGCTTAATGTTTTTAAGAGAAATAGTCTCATAATTTTGAAGATATGAATCCATGTAATATACCTTGATATGTAAAAAAGACTTGTAGACAGATGTTTAAAAATGAGTCCACTATTTTACAACATAAAAGAAAGGTTACCTTCATTAGTTTAAGGAAAAAAATTCTCAATAACCATAATGATGGATCATTTTTCTCTGAGAGATAGAAAATAATTTTTTTAAAGTAGCTGCTATAATTTTACAGGAAAATAAGAGATCTTTTTAAATGATAATTCCAGCTTATTACCATTTGAACAGTCTTTCTGTGAGGCAAAGGAAAATGTATCTTATCTTTTATTTCATAAATCTGCGGTTGCCAACACCATGCCCATACATTTTGATGGAATGCAATTTTATAAATCTTAATTTGTCTTGAATAACGAAAGCCTGTGACTTCAGCACAAAATATCTCCAGAAACTGAAAATAGATTGTTGCTCGTCTTTTTAATCTGTCCCTCAAATTGTCATCTCCATGTTTTGTTTACTGACATGGAAAACCAATTTGAGAATAAATGTTAGAGAATACTGTGGGATGTGAATAAGAGATAAAAGGCTTCTTGAAGCCTGGATTCACACAGGGGTAGAAATCTATAAAATGGCACAATTCCAGCAAAGGAAATTAAAGGCCAAGTAGTTGGGTACCATAAAAAAGCCGTAAAATCTGTAGTGCAGGAAAAAAGTAGAGAGAAGTTCAATAGTAGAATTTTACATGTTGGTGATGAATAAAACTGAAAAACAACCACGGAAGTTAGTAAAAGAGACTAACTCTAAATCAGCAAATATGGTTGAAGCTACAATGCATGAAGACTGGTAAAATCCACTACAGGGAAAAGTGTTGAGGGAAAGAACATGCAGGTCTTGTTTACGTATCAGTTTGCAAAGTCCAATATTTAATGTTTTCAACTAAGCTATTCTGTCTTCATGAAACCTGAAGGAAAATATAACCTTTTTAATGTCCTCCAGTGAATCCTCCTTGTTCTTAAAATAGAATGCAAATACATTGCTATGACCAACAAGGGCGCTACAAACTAGTGAAAAACCTTGAAATTTTAGGTATTCGGATTTGAATGGAGACTGTAGTTTGGATTTGTGATATAAAGATGACCTTGGGTTTATAATATTATAAGAGAGAAGCCCACCATATAATTCCGTGATTCTCTGTTACCCCTTTCAGAGATGTGGGTGTTCTCTGGGAAAAACTAATTATTCAGATTACATGGTCATACATGACCTTAGGTGATGCAAACCATTGACTCTTCTTCTACTGTTCTCTAGATGTTTTCTGGGACATTACATCTTTAGCTATGCTCCATGCTTTATCCAATTCAGGATTCTCATAAATTCACACCAGTGTCCACAAATTTGAATTTGTTCTACTTGGTTTTGGCTGCTTGACCACTATAACCTCCACCCAATATCCATCTAATCCTTTTAATAAAAACTTGCATTAGCATTTCTCAGTTCTAGTAACTCACACTCCATCCGTAAAAGGTATATGACAAACTCAGAGGAAATATTTAAAGATAACTGAATAGAAAATGGAAAAAACCATACACCCACAAGAAGACTAAAATTAAAATTGCTGACAATAACCAGAGTTGGTGAGGACGTGGACCAATGAGAACTCTAAAACCGTGCGGGTAGGAGTTGAGATTGGTATAACCACATTGGACAACTGTTTGGCAATCTCTAGTAAAGCTGCACTTATGTATATACTCTGGACTGTATATATTTGCATACTTTTAAAAGCAGCTGCCTCGTGGCCAGTGGGGCTTCCAATCATGGCTCCCACAGGACTGTAACCAACAGAGAAAGAGCTGCAAAAGTCAGGGCACCAGGTGTGTGTAAAGGCTCCCTTCCAAGAGACACTGGTGCCTTGGAGCACAGCAAAGGGAGAGCACAGAGATGGCACCCCTCAATCTCCATCCCCAGCGAGTGCTGCAGCAGGCTCCTAGATGTGTGTGTTGAATTAGACACCTGCCCCCGAGGCAGACGCTTTAATATAAGCAGGTTAGCTTGCTTTACATTAAGTCTGGGTGTGATCAGCTGCCTCTAAGCTGGGCCCTAGGGCAGGCGAGTCCAAGCCCAGTTGCCCTTTAAGCGGTGTTTGTCACATTGCTACCATCTTGTGGGTCTCAGGACACAAGCCCCATTGACTTTCAAAATTAGATGTTTTGGGGGATCATCTCTCAAGTACATGTCTTAAAAGCTAGGGTGCCCAGTGTGGAGTTTGAGTCCTTCGCTCCTCAGGGAGAAGCTCTGAGTTTTGAGTTGCCTCCTGGTTGCCGGTCGCTGAGTCAAGGGTGGGGTTTATGGTAAGATTGTCTCCTAGCCTCTCCTACTGGTTTCGATGTAGTTTTCTTCTGTTTTTCTGAGGTGTAGTCAGCCACACAGCCAGGCTTTAGGTTTTTTAAGAGGAAATTGCTCCATATACAGCTGTAGACTCAGTGTGTCCATGGGAGGAGGTGAGTTGAGGATTCTCCTACATCAGCATCTTGAACTGGAACTTGAGCAACATTTCTGTTACTAGGTATAAACCCAAGAAAACCACACCAATGTGCACTAGAAGATATCCGCAGAAAATGCTATGGTAGCACTGATTTTTAAGATCCACAAACATGAACCAACCCCCATGTCAATCCAAATCCAATGGATATATTTTTTTAAAAAGTGGTTAATTTGTACCACAAAATACTATACAGCAATGAAAGTGAGTAAACTACTGCTGCATGCCACAACTGGTAAGAATTTCACAAATGTAATATCAAGCAAAATAAACCAGATTTAAAATAAAAAGGGAAGACTATGTAATTCATGGTTCCATTTATAGAAATTTCAAAAACAGAAAATTTATCTATGATGATAGAGTCAGATTAATGATCATCTTTGAGAAAGAGGAGGACTAGTGATGGGGGAGGGGCATGAGGGAGGCTTCTTGAGTTCTATTTAATAATATGGATTGTGGCTACCTGGAAGTTACTGCTGTGTGAAAATTCCCCCAAGCTGTATGTGTATGTTTTCTCTATCTATAGCTAGCTATCTATCTTTCTTTCTATAACTTATATAATATATGTTGTGTTTTATACATACATAATATATATTAATTAAAAACATACATTAATATATATTAATTAAAAGACTGACACTTTTTAAAAAGAGAGACTTAAATATTCAGGATGCCAGGCAAAAGGATGACAATGTGGATAATAGTGGTAGTGCTGTTGATGATGGTGGTGATGGTGATAATGTGAAAACTCTCTGTTCTACAAGAATATATCATACACATATGATGAGCAGTTTGGATGTAAGAGGCACCCTACACATAACAGTTATGAACTTGAAACTCTGGTTTTAGGTAGGCGTGGATTTAAGTATAACTTCCACCACTTATCAGTTACGTGATATTAAATTCCTAAAAATAATATGTAATGTTAGCTCTTTCCTCATTTGTAAAATTGAGCTATGAGCATTATTTGCCTAATAGTATTATGGTGAGGATTAAATTGGATAATCCACCTAAATCTCCTTTATTGATATTAGCATTTATTGCTATCATTGTCATCATTGTCTTGTCATCTTGGTTACCAACACTACTACTTCTGTAGCAGCAGGCTAAATGTTAGGTGAATGATAGCCTTGGTAAATCTCACCCTTAGGAATAAGAACTGACTCATGGTAAATGGGGTTTCAAGTATCTATATAACGAGATAAATAAAATTTGAAATTAGTTTTTTAATCCTTTTATTGACAGTACAGTTTAAAACTATGTCATGAAAAATGTACATAAGAGTTGAAATTGCAAAAGTTGGGCAGTAAACATGTTGTACCATCTCAGAGAACTAAAATAATTATAAAAATCCTAATTAAGTCTTTTCATTTTGACACTTTGTCTCTTTAAGGTAAATGAATATACGATGGGCATTGAATTCGCCATCATCTTAGGCATGCTTTAAGTTTTTATCATTTTTACATCAACTGCTGCGATGTCCATAAGATCTAACACATTTTTTTATTTCTGGTGTCATAATTGGTCCTATTTCTCGCTCTATTTTCTAAAGCAGTGAGGTTAAGATGTAGTAAACTGTTTATTTATTACACAATGAAATTCTGTTGAACTGGTAAAAATACGGTAGGCTAAACCAAACTGTTTAGCAGCACTCTCAGGTGATAAACTAAAATGCTCGTTCACCTGTTGCTCTGCAAAAGTTTTAATGTGATATATTCAGAGCAGTTTACTGTATTAAACACAAAGTACAAAAGACATCTGAAGTGTGTCACTATAATAAATAGAATGTAGCAAACACTCAAGTCAAACTGAAAAAAATTTAGGACCACCTGAATGAATTTCAAGTCTGCCATTTCTCTGTTTTTTGGTTACTTCCTGTCTCAATGTCTATAGTGAATTATATTAAAACCTAGAATGGGGCCAATACAAGTGTGGTAGGTTGCTTTCTGGTATAGCAAGTCAGCAGAGTGTGTATAGGAAGGAAAGGAAATTTTGTCCCAGTCCACAACAGATTTTGGGCAAAGAAAGTTAGAGGATAAAGCTATCAAGTATGAAAATAGAAGAGAAAATTCTGTGAAGATGCCATGCAAGGAAAGAAGAGATAAAGATTTAATCTGAGCTATGGAAGGAGGTCTGTTCTCTTATAATTATAAGGCTTAAAGATATTTTTCTGACAATTTTACTAGGTAATTAGCATATTTCTGACTTAATTGCATTTTTTTTCCATGTGTTCTCTGTATTAATAATGTAAACTGCTACATTGGTATGTCTCCATACTTTGTATACAGCAAATATTTATGGAAGCCCACCTCAAATTTAAGACTGCAAATTGAAAATGACACTTGGATTTGCTGTAAAACATGCTTGGTTTTTTCATTTGTTTGTTTTGAGAGGAGACAAGAGTGGGAAGACTGTGGTCAATATTGTTAACATCCTTTAAAATTAAACTTTGGGGTGTAATTTTCCTTACAAATCAGGGGTGAAAGTTCAAAATTTTCTAAAAATAAAAATTGAAATTTCATTTTCAGCACATGAAATTGTTTATTGTGTTAAACAATTACTTACTTTCCTAATGCACAGTTTTTACTGTTTGTCTAACACTGGCAAGCCTCTTAGCTCCCTTGAGCCTCACTATGCTTATCTCAAAAATGTGTACAATAATAGGCACATGACAAGTGCCTGAGAATAGACATTTCTCCAAAGAAAACATACACTTGGCCAACACATATATGAAAAGATGCTCAACATTACTAATCATCAGGGAAATGCAAATCAAAACCACAATAAGATATCAACTCATACTTTTTAGGATGGCTATTATCAACAAAAAACACAAGATAACAAGTAATTAGTAAGGTTGTAGAGAAACTGGAATCCTTTTACACTCTTGGTGGGGATGTAAAATGGTGTGGTCACTATGGGAAACAGTATGGAAGTTCCTCCAAAAATTAAAAATAGAACTACCATATGATCTGACAATCCCACATCTGCATATAAATCCAAAGGAATTGAAATCAGGATTGTGAAGAAATATTTGCACTGCCATATTCATTGAACCATTATCACAATAGCCAAGATGTGGAAACAATAAAAATGTCCATCAACAGATGAGTGGATAAGGAAAATGTGGTGTATACATACAATGGAATATTATCCAGCCTTGAAAAATAAGGAAATCCTACCACGTGTGACAACATGAATGAACCTGGAAGACATTATGAGAAGTCAAATAAGTCAGTGACAGAGGGACGAATGATTCTGCATGATTCCTTTTTTATGAGGCATCTAAAATAGTCAAATGTATAGAAGTTGACAATAGAGTGGGGACTATTAGGGGATGGGGGAGAAAGATATGGATGTAAACTTGACAGTTGTACAAGATGAATAAGGTCCAGAGATCTGCTTACAACGTAGTGTTTCTAGTGATTGTTAGGTATTTTCACTTAAAAATTTGTTAAGAGGGTAAATCTCATGTTAGGTGGCGTAGCGGTTAAGTTGCACGCTGCGCTTCAGTGGCCCAGGGTTTGCAGGTTCTGATCCCGGGCGTGGACCGACACACTGCTTGTCAAGCCATGCTGTGGTGGTGTCCCATATAAAGTAGTGGAAGATGGGCACGGATGTTAGCTAAGTGCTAAAAAAAAAAAAAAGGACACAGGGAAACTTGGAGATGATGACCATGTTTGTTACCTTGGTTGTGGTGATGGTAACATGAGTGTATATATATGTCCAAGCTACATTAGTGTACATTAATTAGGTGCAGTTTTTTGTATATCAATACCTCAATAAAGCTGAGGGAAAAAAAGGAAGAGAACTAAGAAAAAAAACTAAGTTGCTAAGGAGGTAAAAAAGGAAAACATATATTAAATCATTTAGCATAGTGCTTATCAAATATATAATAGAATTCATTTATATTTTATGTCCTCCTCTTTTTTTCTTCTTTATTCCCTTCCATTCTTCCTATGTCCCTTCTACTTCTCTTCTTTCTGCCCACATTGGGAAAGAGGAAAAAAATACATCATAATTTTCAACATCAACTGTTTACAGCATTTGATAGCTTAAAAAGAAAATCCAAAAAAGATCTTTTGGAAAGTTTGCAGATAACGGAAAGGTAGTATTTAAGTGACAAAGTTCACTTATGGTCTGTCAAATATAGTCCTTATAATATATTCAGTGCAAGAAAATAAATGACATGTGACATAAGGAATAGAGACACACTTACCCCTGGAACACAGGGAAGAAGCAGATTTGTGAGGAGGCTGCTAATGACTGCAGTCAGTTGCCTGCAAATCATAATGGCCGAGGTCAGCAGTGAAATAACGATCAAAGTACTAACCTGGAGAGACTTCAAGTATGAAAGAGCAAGGTTGAAGTACACTTATCACCGTGGTGGTGCCCATCAAAAGGGAATGTTCTCAGCATGTGACCTGAGCACCCCCACTGGCCAAAACCAGATTTTTACTAGTATGAAACAATAATAATCAAAGATCATTTTGTATTTCACCCTAATGTTCTCTCATTCTCAAAAGTATATTAGTTATTCACAACGTTATGATTAAAGAAATTTTTTGTTAAATTTCCCTCTACCCCAAACCCTCTCCTGCAAAGGCAGTGAGCACATGATGAATTTAAATTAGCCTTTATTAAAGCATTATGTCTGGACTCTGGGGGCTTTCATTTTGCATAAAAGGCCAAAAATGACATATATTCCTTCTTAAAAGAATAAGCTCTAAAGTCTGTTAACCTTAACTTCAATTTTAGTGCAGTATTTTACAACATAAAACACGACTCGAAGAAAATGTCATGCTGTTGCGAAACATACACCCCGAAAATAAAATGACCCTTCCAGACTTTGGATGGCATTTTTAGGAAATGTTTAATTTGGTTTATAAGTCAGCTTTCTGAGTTGAAGTGAAGCTTCAAGGTTTCTAGAGTTGCCTCTCAATTCTCAAAAATAGTATATTAATGATGGTGTATGTGAAGCCAAACTTAATATTGGCTCAAGCTGAAGCAACTAACATTTTATCTTAGTGAGAATTATTCTAATCTAAATTAATGTTATCTTTTATGCCATAGTGGTAGACTCTTACTATCTAAAAAGTATATAAACAAAGGTATTTTACTGTTCTAGAATGAAGAATTCCAACCATTCTACCCAATGTTTGAATATTCTCTGTTATAGCACTAAATTGTGGTTGCCCACTCTCTGTTTGAATATCTCCAATGGCAGGGGAGGCTAAGACATTCTCTACTTTGGTGGTATAAATTTACTGTTAAAAAAAAATTCTTTCTCACCTTGGGATCTCTGTAATTCCCATGTAAGATGGTAGTTAAGGGCACAATCTTTGGATTAGTGGTGGCCCAATAAATAATGAACAACCCTAACTGACTCTTGGAGAAGGGCTGATTTGCAGCATTTGTGGTGTAAATACTTCCCTCATGGATAATTTTAGGCTACAGGCATGATGTTGCTGAGTGCAGAATTGGGAAGATGCGGATACAATCAGTTCTTGGGAGCCATTAGGAGTTGTCTCCAGCACATCACTGGTTAAATCTCAACTCTACTATCCAGAAACTGTTATTTGCATTAATTAGTTTAATATTTTTGTGCTTTACTTTTCTCAAACATAAAGTGATATAAAAGAACACCTATATCACATGTTGAGAATTAAATGCTCTGAATCACCCAGCACAGAGTAGATGATATATACATACTCATCATCATCATTAATATTTTACTCGTCTGCTGATGCTTAAAACAGAATACTTCAGATCCTCCTTCTACTTCATGGTCATGCAAATATTTGAACCCAGATATTATCCTCCCTGTAGGTCATTCCGTCTGAAACATACATCTTATTTAGTTATTTTTAGTTTTCCTAATGTATATTTCTATGTACGCTTCACATTCCTTAAATTGGCCACTCAACGATTCTACGTTACAGCCTTCCCCGACTCCCCTTAGATGACAAATTTTAATGATAATACAATCTCTTGCTTCTCCTGATGAAATTGGAGATTGCTCTTTTATTTTTATTTTTTTGATGAAGAAGATTAGCCCTGAGCTAACATCTGTTGCCAATTCTCCTTTTTTGCCAAGGAAGATTGACCTTGGCTTAACATTCATGCCCATCTTCCTCTACTTTATATGTGGGACACCAGCCACAGCATGGCTTTATAAACAGTGCGTAGGTCCATGCCTGGGATCCCAACCTATGAACCCCGGGCTGCCAAAGCAGAGTGTGCGAATTTAACCACTACACCACCAGGCTGGCCCCTGGAGGTTGCTCTTTTAACATAGGGTATGAACACAATCTCCACCACTCTCTGTTTCATCTACAATGTTGGCCATGTCACTGATTGCCTTTTTCTGCTTCGCTTTCACAAATAGATTTGAATTTGCATGATCTGAATTTAGTCCATGTTTGTCTTAATATGAGGCACCTGGAAACAAATATAGCATTCCAGGTGTGATATAAGGAGGTCAAAGTAAATCAAGACCATCATTGCCTTTGTACTGGACACTGAATTTGTGATGGCAGAACCTAAATTTGCTCATGTTTTACTTTTGAATGAGGACTTCTGAAAAAAGAAATTTCTCTCCCAGAAGTAATTCTCCTTTTTACCTGAACAATTATTTTTCATATGGATTTTTTTCAATATTCTCCAAGTTTAGTATAAGATGCTTGAAAATAGAGAATGTTTTTTCTTAACCCAAATTCCTTAAAACACACAAATATCAAAACTAACACAAGAAGAAAAGCTGTGTATGTATTAAAGAAATTCTATTTGCAACCAAAAACCATCCCAGGAAGACAGAATTAAAACTTGGATGACTTCATAGGTGAATTCTCTCAGATATTTAAGGAAGAAACAAAAGCAGTCCTGCCCAATTCTACTTTAAAAAATAGAGGAGAAGCAAACTGTTCCCAACTTTTTTTTATAAGCACAGCACAACAACCCAGATAGTAAAATTTGAAAAGGACATTATAAGAAAAATAAGATGATAGACTAAAATCGCTCAGGAACATAGATGCAATAATCCTCAATAAATTATCAGTAAATAAATCTAGGAATGTATTAAAAATGAGTTTATTTCAGGAATTTAAGACTGGTTCCAGATTAGAAAAATCAAATAATCTGTCACAAAATCAACAGAATAAAGAAAAATTGTATGATCATCTCAATACAGAAAAAACATTTGACAAAATTCAACATCTCCATTCATGATAACAACTCTCGGCAACTCCGTACAGAAGGAAAATTCCTCAGTTTGAAAGGGCGTGAGGAAAAACCTACAATTAACATCACACTTAATGATGAAATACAATCTCTGAACTATTGGGAAAAAATGCTGGTACAAATAATTCAAAGTATCTTTCTGAGGCTGGACAAAAAATAAACATGCAGATTTAAAGAAATTAAACAATTAGTTTAAAAGAATTAATGCGTACCTAGACAAATGCTTTCAATATTTATTATAAGGAAAAAGACAATGTCCTACACTTATTTTGGCAAAATAAGAAAACTACAGCCAGCCTCACACTTCTCCTCTGAAACAGTTAAATCCATAAGATAGTAAAGCTACTACCTAAAGAATTTTGTCAGATCAGTTGTATTGGTTTTTTTTTTTCAATTTTTTTTTTTATTTTTTATTTTTTGTGAGGAAGATCAGCCCTGTGCTAACATCTGCGAATCCTCCCCTTGTTTTGCTGAGGAAGACTGGCCCTGGGCTAACATCTGTGCCCATCTTCCTTCACATTATATGGGACACCGCCACAGCATGGCTTGCCAAGCTGTGCATTGGTGCACGCCTGGGATCCGAACCGGCAAACCATGGGCCGCTGCAGCGGAGCGTGCGCACTTAACCGCTTGCACCACCGGGCTGGTCCCTGTACTGGCTTTAAATAAGGCATTCTTTCTGTTAAAGTTAAGAGAAAAGAGAAGGTTCTTTGAAATATACAGAATTGCTTTAGAAAAGGACGATAGAGCAATTTAATATAGAAAGGATATCTTGCTTTGATTTTTGGCTTGAGTTTTCATTAGAAAATATTTACTTATAACCAAATCTGGATAGGAGTGTCATTTATATAGAATTACCATATTTGCAAGCATAAAGGTCAATTTTGCATAATAACTACACTTAAGCTTTAGAATCAGACGCTTGTCATTTAGATACGGCTCCTATGTGGATTTGCTGACTTATTTCCATCTTTTGACTTGGGCATTGAAAATAAGCATATCAGCCAGGAGTGGTTTTGATGAGGAGCTGTATTCTCAGCAAGCATACGTATGCATTTCTCCCAAAAAATGATTCATTCATTGTTTTGTATCAATAATAATTTGTTTACTTGATGAGACTCAAGGTTCTTCTTCTAATTATTTAAGCTCACAACACTATATCTAACTAGTTTCTCCCTACTGGTCTCCTTTTCTCTAACATCCCTCACATACATCACCTTCAGAAGCCCTCTATGACTCTTTATCTGTCATTTGGGTAATATATATTTTTTATATTATACACAAAATACAAATTCTTTGAAGAAAATTTATATAATATCAAAAATGTAGAAAGAAGAACAAAGTAAATATATATATCCTGGCATCCAGAAATGTACAAAATAAATCAAAATAAAACTTTAAAATTTATAGCGTGTTCATGCCATATATTTTTTTCTCATTGATTATGGAATTACATGAAACTACTATTCTTTTTTTTTTTTTTTTTTTGGCTAAGGAAGATTCGCCCTGAGCTAACATCTGCGCCAATCTTCCTCTATTTGGTATGTGGGTCGCTGCCACAACGTGGCTGCCAATGAGTGGTGTAGGTCTGCGTCCGGGAACCAAACCCTGGCCACAAAAGCAGAGCACACTGAACTTAACCACTAGGCCATGGGGCCAACCCCTGAAACTACTATTCTTAACACATATAGCAATATTTCCAAATATTTCTCCAGCTTAATACTTCTTGTTCCACCTAGCTCTTCCCTACACTCCACCTACACATTTCCCTAAATATGTAAGTTATTTCTTATCACCAAATCTTTGCATATGATATTACCCCTATGTACTCTATTCCTCATTTGCCCACTGAGCACGGCATAAATTTCATTAGGATCACCTTGCCTATCTTATTAAACTTTTGTGTAATCATTTTCAGTTAACTTATCTTGTTTCTCCAACTGTAATTCAAGCATCTGAAGAATAGAGGCTATCAACCTTCCTAAACAATACCCAAGACAGAGGCTTGGCACATGGAAGATACGCTAATCAACTTGCATTAAAAGATAAGTGAAGAGGATTTGACTCAAATATAGGAAATAAAACCTATCACACTAAGTCTGACAAAAATAAATAAAACCTATACACAAGTTTAAATCTGTCCACCAAAGCCCTATTCCCATTACATTTTATATCCTGGCTTATGAGAAGCTTTTGCATATTTCTGTGAGAGCTGGCATCACATCACGGACTGTGATCCCCATGAGATGGAAGATTGAGAATAATTCATTTTTTTTTCAAATAGGGTGCTGTCAGAGAATGCCCATCTGAGCATCAGACGATTGAGATGAGTTTCTTATTTAGTATTTGTCTTACGTATCTCTTCCTCCCTCTCATCTATATTGGATATCCAATTTTGAAGAAGGTGTAGAATCCTACAGCCCCTTCTACCACGAATAGGTATCACAAATTCTGTAAGAAACTTCATCTAGAGAATAGAGCTCTAAGAGGCCAAAAACAGTAAAGAAGATTCTATTTGAAATTACATAGACACGGTCTTTCACGCCTCTGGGCCTTGCTGAGGGTGACTCTGTTATGCTATTTTTTACTGGGTATACAGTTTTGCATTAGACCTTTGCTAATTGCCTCCTTCTATCACCCAACCCTCAACTCACATGAATAGGTGAATCCTCTTCCCTATGTTCCCAAAGCATCACTTGTGGGCTTTTGCCAAACCACTCGTCACATGGTACTGCAGTTGTCATTTCTGTTTCCTTGTCGGTCTGCCTCTGTGAATTCTTTATGAAGATGGATGTGCCTTGCTCAGCTCTCTATCTCTAGCATCTCACGCTGTGTCTGGAGCATAGTGGACACTCCAGTCCCCATATCTCCTTTTTTACTTATTCCCTCAGCAAACATTTTCTGACTGGACTTCTTCCAGGGAAGAGTGAAATCTAATCACAGTTCATTTAAGTCAAAGTTACCAGACCTACCGCTGTGGCGGGAAGGCCCTGACACAGCTGAGTAAGTTGACAGAAAGACCTTGTGACTTCGTCAGCTCACCCTTCTGCCTGCCATTTCCCATTTCAAGAGGAGTTAGATGGTTGATATTCTATCTTGATGCTGGGATTTAAAGAAAACCCATCCATATGATGAAGGATTTTTCTCCTGGAAGGAAAATCAGTATTACAAAAACCCTCATTAAATCAAGCTAACCAATTCTGTTACTAACCAACTATATGCTTTGAGCTAGGCCACTTTCCACTGGGTCTCAGTTTTCTCATTTGCGAAAGAAAGGTTTGAACTAAGCATCTTCTCATCCCCTTTCAGCACTAATTTCCTATGACACAGGGCAAGTAAATTGCTTACACAGTATATACATGATTACTTCTTTCAAAGTTAGAGATACATATTGTAATAAATAATATCTTGACTTAGTGTTATAGTTTCTCCCCACCCTCTTTTTAAAATTCTCTTGAGTTTTCAAATATAATTAGAGCTACATTTTCTCTTTACCATCACAAAATCACTACAAAGTAGAAAAGAGACTTTTTCATTCATGCGTGTTTTCATTTTCATTTACTCAGCAATTACTCATTGATCACCTACTATGTACCAGGAACTGTGTTAGACACCAAAAATATAAAAACAATGGAAAGTCAAGTCAGTGAGCTCCATTTAATAAATGCTGAAATCAAATGATTAGCCAGGACTAGAGCCTCGGAGTACCAAACCTGATCTCCTTCTGTAAGTCAACCAACAAGTGCAACCATTATTATTCCATAAAACTTTGAAGTTCCTCTCATCTCTGGGTTCTGCTTTGGAAGTCAAAATTAAAGAAAAAAAAAATCTAGGTATTTTTAAAGATGATGCTTAGCCAGAAATATATGTACTCATCTGAAAATTTGGCCTGAGAACAGATTCCACTTGGAAAATGGTTCTGCTCCCCCATTGCCAAAAGAGCCTCATAGCAGGAACGTGACCCCAGCAAGAGAGATACTGAGTATGTGTGAGTGAAATCACTAGGGGGTTGGTGTGAAACAGCTGTGTGATTAAGGAGCCAAACTTTTAAGTAAAAAATAGAATTAATGGGAGAGTTAGCCTAGTTGAAAAGAAATTGAAAATGAAATATGTAACAGTCTTGATTTTCTTTTGTAAATGCTGGAAAGTGAACATATTCCACCTGGTGTGAGGGCAAAATACCAGTGTTGTTAGCAGTGGCATGGATTCTGCTTGTGTTTTGCTCCAGGGAGAAACAGAAGATAGAATTTTGCCTTATCCTTTCTTTCTTACCTCTTCTTATTCTTTCCTGCCTTTTCATCTCCTTCCATCCTGTTGCATCTCTTCTCTTCTATTCATGTTTCATTTCAAGAAATGAGCATTGAGAACCTGTTATTTCCAGACCTCATGTTAGGCATATAGAATAGATGTATAATAGTGAATCAGAAGAAGACCCTGTTCTGAAGAATATTATGATCCTTAGGGGAGATAAGACATTCATATACGTGTGACCTGGATATAACTACGGTTCCTCACGGCCCAGTTTTTGTTGACTATATGCAGTTGACCCTTGGAATTCGTAGGGGATTGGTTCCAGGAACCCCCGCAGATAGCAAAATCACAGATGCTCAAGTCCCTTATGCAAAATGGTGTAGCACGATAAATACAGTTGGTCCTTCGTACCTACAGATGCAAAACTTGTGGATATGGAGGGCTGGCTGTATGCAAAAAAAAAAAAAATCTTGAGATCTAAAAACTGCAAGTCAGTACAAATATTTTAAATAATTTTAATATCCAAAAAGTTATTAGAATTAGTACAAAGATTTACTATGGACAGTCTTAAAAACTAGTGTGAGTATATGCATTGGGATGGAGTGAGATCTATGCTCAGAACCCACAAAAAGTCTTTTGTATAATTTTCTAGTAAATCTAGCTCTCTCTTTCTCCAATCCTTTCTGCTCCCTTCCTTAGTGCTATGCTCATCAATTTCTTCCTTTCTCCTTCCATTCTGGTTGTGGCCACTAGGAATTCTTTCCCCACTCACTAGCCATATCAAATTGTTTTAGGATCATCAAACATCTTAACACTCCAGATTCTCAAGGAGAAAATGATCTTAGACAATCCATTATTTTCTCTCTCATTGCTTTTTCTGTGAGAATTTGCATTAATTTCCATTGACTAAAATTCTCCATTTGATCAGCACACATTTGGTCCTGTCCAAAACGTCCATAAGATATTTGGTCTGTGCCAAAAGGTCCTTGTTATATGATTCTGTCTAAAACATGTATTAAACATTTGGTCCATAAGACATGTGGTCCTGTTCAAAACGTCCATCAGATATTGGGTCCACACCAAAATGTCCTTGATATTTGGTCCTGCCCAAAATCATTCAACATGGACCAAATATTCCCATGGATGTTTTGAACAGGACCAAATGTCAAGGACCTTTTGGCATGGAGCAAATGTCTTATGGATGTTTTGGATAGGATCAAATGTCCTGCAAGTCTCCACTTTCTTATTTCTTGATATCTTTTATTATATTTATATTTCAATGTGTTAGAGAAGGAAGAGATCATGAATGGCAGTGGTCGCTAATGGTTTGCACGTGTAGATGACCTTGGAGATTGGAGGAGACCCTGAAAAGGGCAAGGAGAAGACAGCAAAGGAGAATTTGTCAATGCTTAACTTTTTATTTTATGGAAACCTTATTGAATTCTATAGTGAACTACTATTGGATAATATGACCTTGAGTGTTATTTTCTGGCAATAACCTTCACCACTTCAGAGAATCAGACATGTGAAGTACATATGGAGAGAGAGAGATAAAAAGAGAATCTTGACGGTACCTAAGCCCTCATTACACATACCTCAAAGGCCCAGCCATTCATGCTGTGGAACAAATTCATTTCACCACAAAAATGTTCCCCTTTTTGTTTAAGAGGATACAATATAAATTTCTGTTACTTTCAGTTCAAAAGCTTTGAACTATTTGAAAATCTTATAGAAAGCCTGATAGGATGGCATTTTCATCCTAATTTTACGGGTGGTGAAATTGAGGCTGAGAGAAATCGAAAATTAAAAATACTTTGGGGGGCTGGCCCAGTGGCATAGTGGTTAAGTTCACACACTCTGCTTTGGCGGCCTGGGGTTAGGGGGTTTGGATTCCGGGCACAGACCTACACACCGCTCATCAAGCCATGCTGTGGCAGTGTCCCACATACCAAAGAGAGGAAGATTGGCACAGATGTTAGCTCAGGGACAATCTTCCTCAGCAAAAAAAAAATGGTTTGGAAATATGCATTCTGAGGATGTTGTTGTATGCATAAATGATAGGTGCAGAATTTGTTCAAGGAAAATACATCTTCCTGCAGTCTAGAGTGTGTCTCTGTGTCTGTGTGTGTGTAAGTGTGTATGTGTTTGTGCATTTCTATGTGATTGCATCTCTATGCCCCTTTGTGTGTGTGTGCGCATGTGTGATGAAAAGATGAGAACGAAAAATGAGAAGGGGAGGGGATGATGGACAATTTGGAGCAGAGGAAATAAAAGCTTCGTGTGAATAATGCAAATCTTGGGCTTGACAAAAAGAAAAAAACAAAAGAAATCTGTAAGTCATTGTAAAGGTGTTAGTGATGTCCTTATTTTCCAAATCACTTGATCTTCGTGTTACTTCTTTTTACCCATCTTTCAAGTACCCCGTAACCTGAAAAAATAGACGATAGACTCACTTCTCTCTGTCCCTTCTGACAAATGAAGACAGCTCTCAACAAGATAGTAATGGCAGCTCCTCCAAATTATTCTAAAAATACTGCCAGTGTATCAGCCTTTCCCTGAACTGCCTTGTTATCCTAATGCAATTATGTAACTTTCTAATCTTTCTGTCAGTGCAGTAGTCAGGAGGCAGGAGAAAAAAAATACTGCGAACCAGAAGGACTGAACATCTAAAGTGGAGGTGACTGATTAACTGCTGTTTCCGCTTTAATATCCATTTATTAGCTGCTGGCATCTGGACCAATAACTTCTTAAGGTTCCCAAGCTGGTCAACAATTTTATATTCAACAAATTCGCTTTAATGCCCACAAATGTTATAGCCATCCTAAGCCAGTTTTCTCCCCGCTTATTCCCTGCTCTAATCATCCTAAGTGTAGCCAGGGGCAGGCGATGCAGCCACATGTTCAGTGGACACTAAAATGAAGTCTGTCCAGGAAATGAGGAACGGATAGGATGTCATGGGACCTGCATAGAGTCACTTTGCCGGCTTAGTGTCATCCCTGGGCAGGAGGAACCGGACTGTTCATGGAAATCTGCCTATCTTTCTGTGTGGCTACCTTTTTTTTTTTTCCATTAAGGGAACTAAAAATTGTAAGCAAAATCACTTGAGGTATAAAATCATAGGATTTTAAAGCTGTAAGGCCCCGAAGAAATGCTATTGCTTTTGCTTCAGTTTTTGAGATAGAAGAAATGAGGATTTCAGTAGTTAAGTGAGGGAGAGTGGTGTACTGAAAATAACCTGGAGGATACAGACCCAGGAGGCTATCTCTAAGGGGTGGATTCAAAATCAACTTGACTTTACTTTTTATCTGCATTTCTTAAATGAGCATGTATCATTCTCTAAATAAGTGTTATTATTTAAATAACATAAAGTTTGGGGACAGCCAGATCTGAATGTGAGTCTTAACTCTGCCATTAGATGCTGGGTGACATTGGCAGGTTATTTAACCTCTCTGATGCTTGGTATTATCTCCATTTTATAAATAAAAACGCTTGTATCCATTTGCAAAAGCTGTATGAGGATTTGACAGAATAAAATACCAAGATAAATAGCCCATGATTAACCCCCGCTTCCCTAACTACCTTCAACAAGACACACTCTTAAACGCCCCCAGTGCTCGCTCTCCCTCTCTAAAGACAGTGCAAGTGTCTATTTAGGTTAAATGACACACAGTACAGTTTTCATTTCCTGTTTGGACTTCCAATCCCCTCTTACAACCAGGGGGCATGTTCCAAGTTCCCTGGATGACACAAGTTCAGGCAGTGCCTGTGAATGATGCTGTTTCTATCATGACGACAGAAATCCTCGAGTAAATTGGGCTTGGTAATGGCAGCCCATTGAAGGCCAACAGATTCCTTTTGCTATTAAGAACTGTATCTTCTCCTGCACAGATGTGGCTCTTGGGGCCCAATGCATAGGTCCTCTGAGACAGTCAGTGTGACATAAGTAATAATAAGGATGATAATAAAACTAGGTAATGCTTACTGAGCACTTCTATGTGTTAGGCCCTGTGCTAAGTACTTTAATAATATCAGTGCGTTTAATCCTCCCAATAAGTCTCAAAGCAGTTATTATAATCTTTGATAAACTAAGGCTTAGGGAGATAAAGTGAACAAATCAAGGCCACATGACTATTAAGTGGCAGATCTGGGAATGGGCCCTGAGATGTCAGACTTCAGGTACTGTGCTCTTAACCATGCTGTGCAACCTTAACCTTGTTCACTATGATTGGAAGGTTTGGGGGCAGAAATAGAGACTTGATTCCCATAACATGACAAAAGAGAAAAAAGAATTTGGCTAATTAAAGAGTGCAATGTTAATATTTAGGAAACTATCAGCAGAGGAATTCAGTTCTCATCATTCATTCATTTATTCATTTTTCTCACTTTGTAGCTATTTATTGAGTGCCTACTAATCACCAGTTCAACATTTAAGAATTGGAGCTATTATGGTAAATAAGATATGGCCTATAACAAGAGCTTACCCAGTATCAAGGCCTTAATATTTACTTGGAGGTTTCAGAAGAGAAATGCCTAATATATTTTAACTAAATACAAATACTGTTTTATTTAATTCTCACAAGGACCAAATTAAGTAGAGGATGTTGTCCTCATCTTATAGATGAAACTCTAAGGTGTTAAAAAACTTGCCGGTTGACTAGGCTGCAACTTTAAGAGCTGTGTTCTCAACTCCTCATCTGTGCTGCCTCCTGGACAATGTTAGAATGAGAACACCTAGGTCTATCCACCGGTTCCATTACTGTCTGTCTAGCAATGCTGGGGCTGCACTCTCTCTCACTCTGTCCTATCCTATATAGTGGAGAATTAATGCCCTACACCACACACTTACACAGCGGGCATCTCATTGTATCCTCACAATAGCCCTCCTAAATTAACACTTGTACATTTCACCGTCTTGAGAACACTTGAGGTGTGTTTATCTTCATTGTCTCCTAGATGAGAAAACTGAAGCTCAGAGAGCTTAAATGGGCTGCCGGCCCATTTGACAAGGTCACAAAGTCAGTGAGCAGCAGAGCCTGAATTCAAACTCACCCTCTGCTTTGCATCTGCTGTCTCCAACATTTTCTAACCCTTTTGACCAATGCAAGAGCCCTGACATTTTTAACTAAAAAGAAACAAAGTGTGATTACTGGGTTGTTGTTCCTATACCAAAGCCATATGTAAATAAGGAAAAAGTGTGTCTGTGTGCTCACAGAGCCAAAATGTAGAGGCCAACTTGGATGGAAATGCATTTTAAAATTAAGGATTAGTTAGATCATGTAATGGGCTGTGTATAGGTTAGTGAGCAAGTATACTCTGGGCTCCCTGCTCAAGAACCGTGTATCTTTTCCTTTACATCTACCTCCCTAGCACAATGTGCCTCACTCCTTGGTAACTCTTAGACAAGTCACAGCAATGTGCTTGAAAAACGCTCCTTGGTAACTCATTTTTCTCAATATAGATTCACTGAAAGATACTCACCATAAATAATGCAAACCAAAAAAATTAGAGAGCATAAAGAAATAAATAAAGGTTATCCTAAACTCCAGCACCAGAGCCACCACCCATGAGTGTGTTAGTGGCCATCCCTGGGTATTTTTCTCTGCCAGGATGCATGTGTAGATAGGATGATGTACAGGTAGCTTTACAGAAACAAGATGCATATAGCTTAAGGACATTCTGGGGTTTGACTTGAGCATCAGTAGATCTGGATTCCAGTCCTAGTTCTGGTTCTGATATTAATTGGCTGTTAATTGTAAGAAAATCAATTAGTTTCTGGTCATGAGTTTCATGGGGTGTTAAAGGAGAGGCTCATGCTTTTGTCCAGAAACTATAGTTTCTCATGTAATCTGGAGGGAGGGATGGGGAGTGTGGGGAGGGCTTGTATAATATCAGATCCTGAAATGGAGGAGAAATAATTGACTAACAACTTCCAGCTCTAAAGTTCTGTGCATCTGTGCCTTCATATTAATAAATTTATTGTCAAATAATTTATTATTTTCATTATGTATCCTTTCCATTGCGATGTGTTGATACCCCAAATGAGGTAGTAATTTCAGAGGTAAGAATAGAAAGAATAATTCAGGGGCAAAAAAGAAAGGCAAATTGCAACATAATTTTGCATTGCTGTGACTTTGGGTTCATCTAAGTCTATGTATATAGTATCTGAACTTATAGAAATGTGAAGGATAATGATCTAGAAAAAAGGTTGCCAAACTCTTCCGTAAAGGGCTGGAGAGTAAATTGGAAGACACCATGTAGGCATTTATTTAACCTTTTAAAATCCAAACATTTGAAAATGTAAAACATTCTTAGTCCCCAGGCTATACAAAAACAGGCAAGGGAGGGATTTTGCCTTGGGTCATAGTTTGCAGACCCTTGATCCCAAAGATTAAGATTTAGTCCAGGAAACTTTGCAGAAAGGTTTTTGGCAGAAAAAGTAAATAATATGTAGGGAGAATTTAAAAGTAGTTCAAATAACAATAAAATATTTTTAGAAATTCATAGCAAAAGGATTGGGAAAATATGTTTATAAAAAAATAATTTCAAATATATGTTTTCTTCAATCCTTTTTGTCAATTCATGTGGTCAAATGAGGTTGTTCAGCCTTCCCTGTGTAGAAGTTGTTCCTGCTGACTGAGAATGGAGAAAGTATGTGTGCAGCACTATATCCCTAGCCCTAACCCTAACCCTAACCCAAGTGAAGCTAGACAGCTGAAGCCTGAGACTAGAGGTGATAAACTCCTTTCTTGACATGGCATTTCGTAGAGCACCCCCTCTCCACACTCCATGCCATATGCATCCATTCCACATGTAGTTTCCTCTTTAACTTTCAAGTTTTGTTATTAGAAGTCTCATGAATACATTATTTAAAAGTCCTTAGATTTTTAGCAGCCTCCTGATAATCTATCACCTGGGGAAAAAGAAAAAAAAAAATGGATGACAGTTTATTCTGTGAAAACTCCAAGGACAGATGAGAGATTTGCCTTTTATTTTTCCCTTTCCACAAATTGAATTGCTGCATTTAGGATACAGCGATTTCTTCCTTGAAAACCTTTTGGGAAAGTGTATGTGATTTGAAAGTCCTATGAATAAGAAAACAGAAGCTTCACTTAACTATTGCAATTTTTTTTTCCTATGAGATGCAGAGTTAATGGATTAAGATTGATGTTGAAAAACACATAGATCTCATTGCTCAAGATTCTGTAGTCAACTAGAGAGTTCTCTGTATTGACTCAACTGGACTTATCTATATCACCTCAACTGAACTACTGTAAAATACAGCCTCGTGTCTGAAAATAATACAAATGTCATCTTTTGCTGATTCTATTCATATATACTTGTTGCCATCTTCAAAGATTTGCTGATCCTCAGTTGGCTCTGACATTACTCTTTCAAAACCATCAGCAGTCTCCTAAGCCCAATGACCCACTCAGTCAATCCACACCGTGTTAGAACTGTCCATCAAACAAGCTGCTAGAATTCTCTTTCCCCATTCAGTCAAGGTGGCCACTTCCATTCCAACACTGAGAAACACAGACCAGCTCAACCTAACCAATATGCTCCATTGGGTAAGGGATTTGACAGGGGTAAAGTTACCAGCAAATAGGATCCAATTTTGCTTATTCTTTTCATAAGATTTTTTTTTTCTCTCTTTGTGTCTAAGACTATAAGCTAAGTCAAATTTCAATAATTGTTGAGCCGAAGACCCAGAATCTTGGTATGGACAATATTGTTAAGATGATAAGGAATGAAAGTCTTTGTCTCTTCAGTGATGACCTTACAACTAGCTGCCAGGTAGGGAATCTCTGTACATTCTGTGGTGTGAGGTGTGGGTGTACCTGGTACATATAACATTATTATTATCTCTTATAAAACCCAGAAAATACCAAATGCCTTTCTACTTGCTATATTCTGAGTTTCACTGCTTAGCATGAGTTATGGTACCAAACAATTCTCTCTTTCTCTCTCAACACACACACACACACACACCCTAGTAGGAATATCATCCTGCTTTGATCTCTAGGACATTTTGCTCCTTTTCTCGCTCATTCTTGCAATCTCTTACTCCATTCAAAGATTTACTCAGTGCCTTCTATGTCCTAGGGAAACCATGGTGAAAGAAAGATGCCCACCTACCTTCCTGGAATGAGAAGTTCTTCTTCTTCCTGTATCCTCTTTGAGCACCTACTAGATAGCCCTCTTTCCCTGGCCTCTCTTATATCATTTCTCTCCACCTCTTCATCTTGTGAAATTTCCTGCCCCGAGCAGGCTGCCGTGCCTAAGTATCATACATCTCTGAACGTTCCTGTTGATAAGTTTTTCTTTTTTTAAGCATAGTGTTTTCATCTGCTCTGGTTATATTCTGTGAAATGCACATACATTTTTGAAGGAATGGAGATAATTGGAAGAAAAAGTGAAGGGCAATTGAAGGCTCTGCCATTCAAAAATGGGAACATTCTGTTCAAAACTATTATTATTGTTTGAAAACATGAGGTCAAATAACTAAAATTCCTGACTCCTCCCCCGACTCTCACCTCTAGTCCTGAGGGGTGAAAATGGCATAATGTAACATGTTCCTAGACTTCTAACAACATATACTCCAAATGGATTTAAATGTACAAATAAAAAGTAGATACCATGAAAAATGTTGCATTCTTGGTACTAAATAAAGTCATGGGTCAGAATCAAAGACTTCCTAGAAGTAAATTTTGTAGATCATCTTGTAGTTAAATTGGATTTTAACAAAAAAGCAACTGGTCACTGTATGAAAGACAGTAATAAAAGGTACAAGGCTAGAAACAAAGTTGACAAAAGAGTTTAACAGACCAAAAATATAAGAAATTCCTAAACCTCTCTGTCCCTGAAGCCTTGTTCTTTGATGTGTATCTAAGTCATTTTTTTAGGAACAACTAAATCACTCTTTGGTCACAGACCAGAAAACCAGCCCTGGGAAGTATTCATCAGGGAGACACAAAATAATGTGGTTTGGGAACAGCATTTTTCCTTATTTTTGAAAAAAAGAACTCTCTGAAACTATCCATCTGGGGCACAAAAAAATCTGTCAAGCATTATCAAAATGATTTACTTAAGAGCCATTTAATGAGATTCATTAATTTAAAGAGATTAAAAACAGTCTGTATTAAAGGACATTTCGACAGAAAAAAATAGGTTATAATAAAAGCTGAAAATCAGCAGTGTCTCTTTTTATCAAGACGATGCAGAACTCTCAGCAAAGTCTTCTTCATTCAAAGTGAAATTCAAGATCTGATTCAATTAATAGCAGACTTTAAACAGAAAATAAAGAAAGTTTGCAGTAGGTCAGAGTACTAAATGTACTACTGACAAGAGCACAGAATGTTCAGTATTTTCCTAGGGAGACATCTAGAATGAGATGGAAAGGACAAAAATGGAGGGGTAAAGCCACACACATTTAACAATGGAAGACACACCGTGGCCTAGAAACAAAGCTAACTTTTTTTTTTTTTTTTTTTGGTGAGGGAGATTGGCCCCGAGCTAACATCTGTGTCAGTATTCCTCTGTTTTGTATGTGAGATGCCACCACAGCATGGTTTGATGAGTGGTGCCTATGTCCATGCCCGGGATCTGAACCCACGAACCCTGGGCCACCAAAGCAAAGCACGTGAACCCAACTACTAGGCCACCAGGCCAATCCCAACAAAGCTAACTTTCAACAAACTGAAACCAATTTTCCTCTTCCTAGTTAACTTTAGGCAGCATTTATTTACAAAATTAGTGAGAGCATCATTTTCTTTCTGAGACATGTATCTTGAGAGTGTATTAATGAAATGCATTCACCTCCTTAAAACAATAACATTTACTCTTTCTCTTACAGTACATTACAAGCGTATGTACTAAGTATACCAGAATGATTGCCTTTGTGGGGGACAGTGATTTTGGAATAGGTATGCACAGGAATAAATACACGAAATTTAAAAAGGAAATATGTGGAAATATGTTGCTGTGTACTCACCCAAAATGCATGCATATATATGAACGTGCAAGCATGCATTTGTACATACAACTGGAGAGTTGAGGTGTGTGGATCCCTAGGAATCCAGGTGAATAAATTTGACCACAGAAGAAATGAAGTTAGAAGGTACTGGGTTAGCTACGTCCTCTGGGAAGCAGGTGCTGAGTTGGAGCGATGAACGCAAAAAGTTTTTTGAAGGATAATGCTTTCAAAAGATAAAAGAGGGTGGAAGTGAGATTGAGCAGGGACAGCTCCAAACCCTAATTCAGATCCTTTCTTGTGAGAAGGAAGAGGAAGGGAAGCAGGTTTGGACAGGGAGAACCTCAGACTGCAGTGTAGATTTGGAAATTTCTTGGGGAACCCAAAGGGGAGATCCAAAGCAAAGTCTTCCCGCTAGATGAACCCAAGGTTGGACAGAAATAGCGAAGTCCCAGCACCTCTGCTGGGTTCGATCATTGTGGGGGCTGCCTAGGAAGAGCAGGGCCTTGACACGAAAGCTGAGGTGGATCCTAAAGACAGCAGCAGTTGGGGGAACAAAAGGGTCTTGACGGGAGCTCTGAGCAGAGCTTTTCCATAGCTGCCACTGCAAACTTTCTCCCCTCAATGTCCATGGTACTTTACTCATTTGACTTTGAAGAACATTTTAGAGGGGGAAGGTACTCTAACCCTGTGCTCTGTTTTCTTGTTAAAAAATTGACTCTCAGACGAAATGACTTTCACAGGATCTCACATCATTCATTACAAAACTCAGGACTGGATTCTTTAAGCCATTTTAAGGTCATTTTCCGCTTAATCACACTTCCTTCTTTCTCAGAAAAACACAATGTCTGTGATGCTGAGACTATTCCTTTATGTACTGAGTTTTAACTATGCCTACTGTCCTAATTCTCTTAGCTTTTCCTTTATTTATTGTATCTTTACACCAAACAACTTGCTAGGAACTTTACTAGTATTAACATTTTTTCGATGTTAAAATTGCTGTTATAATATTAAATATCTGCAAGGGGAAATTAATATTCAAACAGTGAAGAAAGAATTAAATGAGAATGCTCCTTGACTGACATCAACTCCATTCTTTTCCCCAGAGATTACTAATTTTGACCATTTCTGCTTTTAATTCTTCTGGTGAATTCTAAAATAATGGTCTTTTCCTTTATTTCTTATTGTTATATTTGACTATAAACTATGAAAGATGTTGGATTTATCTTTGTTTAAAATATATATCACCCTCATTTTCGTTTGAAATTTACAAACAATATTTAAGTGATAAAATGTTACTATTTCCTTATCTCTCGACTATAGACAATACATCTTGTCTCCCTACTATGTAATCTTCAAACCCCCTCTTCATTTCACCTTTTTTCTCCCTAATTCTGTCAGTTACACCATCATTCTTTAATATTATGTTTTATGACATTTACATTCTCTGTGGTAATCTAGAACAGTTGTCACCTTTTCTCTGATTTTTGAAAACCAACATACCAAGCAAGAAGGTTATACAAGCTTATGTTTCTAAATCTGTGATGCTCAAATGAGAAGGTTTAGAATGTCAAGGTTAAATAATTCTCTTCTTTTATTACTCACCAGGTGAAAAATTGTGCAACATTTTACTTCGATTTATATAAGCATTTTACTTTGATTTATATAAACATTTTATACATAATCACAGATTACTTATATAGATTTTTCTTTTCCACAGTTCTATTTTCCCCCCTGTGGACAGAAATATATAAATATAGATGTAGAAACATTTATTCAAGTAATACATAATAATATGTACTACCATCTTCAAAAAGATCACTCAGTTTATGTATGTATGTGTGTCTTTAATAAAATAATTTGGTTTATTCATTATTACTGTTTCATAAATACTTTTAAATATGGTCTGATTTATTTCAAGGGCTGTTTTAAGTCTCAGATCACTTTTTATTGTGCTTCCATTTTTTATTTACCTTTTGTGAAGATTTGTTTACCTTTTTTCCAGGCGTACTTACTGAAATAATATTTTAAAAAGTTGTAAGTAGAAGGTAAATTTTCTGTGGCAATTTCTGTCTGAAAACATATAATTTGGCTGTGGACAGTGTTCTAATTTGAAAACCATTTTACTTTTTGTTTTTCTAAACAATACTAAACAATAGCCCTTTTCTAAAATTAAACTTTTTAAAAATTTTGAGATAATTGTAGATTCACGTGCATAGCACTAAGAAGTAATTCACAGAGCTCCTGTATACCTTTTACCAAATTTCCCCAATGGTAGCATCTTGCAAAACTATGTCATATCACAACCAGGATATTGACATTGCTACACACATTCAAGATGCAACATTGTCCATCAGCAAGGATAGCTTGTCTTGTCCTTTTATAGCCACGCTCACCTCTCTTCCATGCCCACTGTTGCCAAATCACGACAACAACAAATCTCTTCTCTATTTCTACAATTTTACCATTTTAAGAAAGTTTTGTTAATGGAATAATATCCCATGTAACAATTTGAGGTTACTGTTTTCACTAAGTATAATTTCTTTGAGATTCATCCAAGTTTTTACATTTATCAATTTTTTTCCTGAGTAGTATTCCATGGTGTGAGTGTACCATAGTTTGCTTAACCATTCATCCACTGAAGGGCATCTGGGTTGTTTCTAGTTATTGGTTATTACAAATAAAGCTACTATGACGATTATTGCACAGAAGTGTTAAGTTTTCATTTCTCTAGAATAAATGTGCAAGAGTGCAGTTGCTGCTTTGTATGATATTTGCATATTTAGATATACAAGAAACTGCCAAAATATTTTACAGGTAGCTGTAGCATTTTACATTCTCACCATCAGTGTATAAGTGATCTATTTTCTCCATGTTCTTGTATCTTGTTTTCTCATTTTTTTTCCTGAGGAAGATTGGCCCTGCACTAACATCTGTTGCCAAGCTTCTCCTTTTTCTTTTTTCTCCCCAAAGCCCCAGTACATAGTTGTGTATCATAGTTGTAGAGTTGTAGCTCTTCTATATGGGACTCCACCCTAGCATGGCTTGATGAGCAGTGAGTAGGTCCGTGCCCAGGATCCGAACTGGGGTACCCCAGGCAGCCAAAGCAGAATGCACGAACTTAACCGCTATGCCATGGAGCTGGCCCTCTCTCTCTCTCTCTCTCTTTTTTTTTTGGTGAGCAAGATTAGCCCTGAGCTAACATCTGCCACCAATCCTCCTCTTTTTACTGAGGAAAACTGGCTCTGGGCTAACACCCAGGCCCATCTTCCTCCACTTTATATGGGATGCCGCCACAGCATGGCTTGACAAGTGGTGCGTCTATCTGCGCTGGTGATGCAAGCCCGAGAACCCTGGGCTGCCAAAGCAGAGCAGATGAACCTGACCACTATGCCACCGAGCCAATGCCCCCTCGCATTTTTTATTTAGCTATTCTGATAGATGTGTAGTGGATCTCATTGTGGTTTTAATTTGCATTTCTCTGGTGGCTAATGAAGTTGAACATCACTTTTGTTTGTTTATTTGCCAGCCATGTACCCTCCTTAGTGAATATTTGTCCATGTGTTTTCTCCATGTTCTAATTCGAGTGTGTGTGTGTTGGGGGGGGTGATTAACGTTGAGTTTTAAGAGTTATTTATATATACTAGAACTAATCTTTTGTTAGATAATGTGGTTTGTAAATATCTTCTCTCCAACTGTAGCTTGCCTTTTCATCCTCTTAACAAGGTCTTTTGCAAAGCAAACTTTTTAATACTGATGAGATCCAGTTTATTGTTTTTCCTTTTTTCTATGGTGCTTTTGCCTGGGCTTAGATTTTGAGAGTTTTTCCTCCTAAGTTTTTTACTTCCTGGGAGAGTTACAATTTTACATTTACAATTTTTCAGTTAAGCCCATGATCCATTTCAAGTTCACTTTTGTCGAAGATGTGAGGTTAGGTTGAAGTTCATTTTCTTTACCTTTGGATGTCCAGTTACCCCAGGACCATTTTTTGAACTGTTTTGCACCTTTGTCAAAAATCAAATGAGCGTATATGTGAGGATCAAGCCACTTTTAAAGAAGGCAGGAGCATCTACGTTTTAAATGTTAGAAAAAAGTGTGGGAGATGTTCATGTTCCTGTAGCTAATCACTGCAACATCACTTTCAAACCCAGCTCATCTAAGCCAAAGGACTTTTCTTTCTCAGCTTTTATGAGCTACATCTAATGCTTCTTTCAAGTTACTACAGTGATTTGCATACAATAGATATTCAAAAATGGGGAAAAACATGTGCCTCAATTTGTGGTTAGTTAAAAGACTACTTAGAGTACATTGGATATTTTAACTGGTGGGAAGTTCTAGAGGAGATTTGACGTCTATATCTGGGTCTATGCATTACAACTTAACTATCTGCAAAGGGTGTCTCATTTCAGAAATTTTCCTTCCCCTTACTTGTATGATTTGGGTTACTTTACAGTGTAGCAGTTTTTTAGAAATGTGACAGCACTTCTCCATCTTGAAGACAGACTATTAGAATAAAGATGAAACCTGCCAATTCCGCAAAAGTGAGATTTCTACAATCACTAATTTAATGAATAAATTATCTCATATTGTGAGACCAGACTTGAATCATATTTTCTTTTGATTATCGATCCATACAGACCTCTATTTTCAGGTAAATATTGAGATTGGAGGAGTATTTTGTACCTATGAATTTCACTAGACCATTTACCTAAGAATTCCTGGATTGTTGATAAAAATGAAGATTCAGTGGTTCTATCAAGACTATGTAATCTAAATATTTTGGTGTCAGGCCCTGAAATCTTCATGAATATATTACTCAGGCGATTTTTTGCATGACAGCATTTGAGAAACATAATCACACAGAAATGTTCCAGGAAAAACAATTCTTTAAGATTAAGGCATCGGGGCCAGCCTGGTGGTGTGGGTAAGTTTGCGCACTCTGCTTCAGTGTCCAGGGTTTGCAGATTTGAATCCCAGGAGTGGATCTACACACCGCTCATCAAACTATGCTGTGGCGGCGTCCCACATACAAAATAGAGGAAGACTGGCACAGATGTTAGCTCAGTGACAATCTTCCTCACTAAAAGAAAAAAAAAAGATTAAGGCATCTAGATTAGTTGCTGATGTAAATTCCTTAAATAACTGGATAAAGATAGGAAACTGCATATCATGTGGTATCCATTGTTCCAGAACCATCAGCTATGTGATATACATTTAGTGTTGAGGGCAATGCTGCATATGTAAAGAGCAAAGAAGATAAATTAAAAAGATCACATAAATTATCATTTTTCTGTAGTAACTGAGCCTATTTAATCAGATAGGCAGGCTGAGTGGCATTTTCCACAGAAATACAAAAAAAAAATTCCTAAAATTTGTATGGAACTGCAAAAGACCCTGAATCGCTAAAGCAATCTTGAGCAAAAACAACAAAGATGGCAGCATCACACTTCCTGACTTTGAAATATATTACAAAGCTATAGTAATCAAAACAGTATCGTTCTGGCATAAAAACAGACAAATAAACCAATGGAACAGAATAGAGAGTCCAGAATCAAATCCATGCACATACAATCAACTAATTTTCAACAGAGGTGACAAATTATATACTGGAGAAAGGATGGTCTCTTCAATAGACATTGCTGAGAAAACTGGATATTCACATGCAAAAGAATAAAACTGGATCCTTATCTTATACCATATGCAAAAATCATCTCAAATGGACTAAATTACACATAAGATCTGAAACTATAAAACTCCTAGAAGAAAACATAGAGGAAAAATTCCTTGACATGCGTCTCAGCAATGGTTTTTTGGATTCCATACCAAAAGCACAGGCAACAAAAGGAAAAATAAACAAATGGGACTACATCAGAATAAAAAGCTTCTACACAGCAAAGGAAACCATCAACAAAATGAAAAGGCAACCTACAGAATGGGAGAAAATATTTGCAAATCATGTATCAGGTAGGAGATTAAGACACAAAATATATAAGGAATTCATACAACCCAATAGCAAAAAAACCAACAATCTGATTTAAAAATGGGCGGATGAACTAAATAAACATTTTTTTCCAATGTCAATATGGTGAATACTCTGACCTCTAAGTAGACTAAGTAGTCTGAATCAACACCCTTCCTTAAGTTGAATCTCTTTCTATAGCTTCCTCTTGAATAGTAAGATAAGAGGATGAACGTATAGTAAGTGTCAATTATGTTCCAACATTTTGTCTCTATTATCATACTAATCTTCAAAATAATTTTCAAGTGGGTATTATCTCTGTTTATAAATAAAGATGCTGAGACTTAGCAAGGTTAAATAATTCATCAAAGGTCACAGAGCTTGTAAAAGAGGAAGATGGGTATTCAATCTTGTCTGACTCTGATTCATGTTTCTTTCTACTGCATAATTCTGCTTCTCAGTCATTCTGTGAAGTGGTCTTCTAAGAAAATCACCTTTGACAAAATCACCCCCTCTGTTTATTCAGAGCAGTCTCCTGCGAGTTATAGTTTAATAGAGAAAGTCCACACTTGTGCCACTTTGCCTGAATCAAGTTTATTAAAGTTCTTGAACTGAAGCTTGGGGGATGCCCTACTACTTTATACTGTCAAAGGGTCAGGAGCATTTAGAAACAAAATAAACAAAGGTTATGTACAAAATCAACCATTTAATATTTCTAAGCAGATATCTTATAAGAGAAAAAGACCTCTGATCTATGAAGGTGACTCAGCTTGTCCCCAGGTTAGAGACCTGCATTTCATAATTTCATACTTTTTTTTCTTTCTTGGGTCTTTTTATTTTTGGTTATCTTTGACAAAATAATCCCACCATTTTATTTTTAATGAAAATCTGTTGATAAAATAAGTAAGCTTTTAAAAGTGATTAAGAGGTTTGGCAGTGTTACCTTAGCAAAATTTATAGAAAGTGTGCCAAATTTTTACTACTACTAACATAATAATAATAATAATAATAATAAATGATATAATGTTAATCATGAGTGAAAGACAGAAATAAGAACTTCCAAAAAATCTTCAGTGATTCTATGAGAGAAATAAATCCACAAAGTGGTATATCTGACAAATTAACATTATACAGTGAAGATTAGTAAATTTAAGTACGAATGTTTCTACATTGTCATAACCACATTAGTAGCAATTCTGAATTCTGCAGGCCTAGGTCAAGGAAAGGTAAATATATTAATAACAAATGTATACATTTTACATGACAGAAACAGGGGTTATATTCAAAATAGTGAACTATCAGTATCACGTGCACACTGACCACTCAGAAATGCTATAGACCATAAGCATCAAGATTCTGGTTGAATATCAGAGGCATTTTCTTACATGAATTTATGAATTCCTGTATGAGTTCCTCTATGAATTTTTTTTATCAGCATTTAAAGTGTCTACTATGTATCAGACTCTACCAATTTTGAGAAATACAGTAATGCATACGAGTCTGTCCCTCAAATTGACATGGTCATAATCACCGATGAATATGAATTGCAGCACTTACAGATATAAGTGTATATTCCAGTTAGGCCTGAAAAGGCAGGAAAACCTCTATAGGAAAGATGACTATTAAGCTGACTTTTGAAAGATTACGAGTTTACCAAGCGGGACATGATGGAGGCAGGACCATCCTGTGGCAGAGGGATGCAGTGGTAACACCACTCCAGTGAGAGAGCTCTGTTGTCCCTGGATGACCCTGGACGGAAGCTGGTGCCATTCACTATTGGGGCCCAGGAATTAACTCTGAGGTTTCATTAGTTGGATATTAGCTTGGTTGATCCTTCACTCTTACAACTTAGAAACATAAGAGGCAGGATATCACAGATATAAAGCTCAGGGCAGGGGTATTAGACTTGATGATCTCTTGGTTCTGCCTTCAGAGATTCTGATATGTGTGTCTGGACTGGGGCGGGTGACTCATTTTTAAAAAGCTCCTAAGGTCATAATGATGGATTTTATCAAGGGACCGTATTTTGAAAAACTCTGCAAACACCATGGGATAAGAGCTTATAAATTATTTTGAGTTTTTTTTAAAGTACTCCACACACACCTTAACACAATCAGCCACACTAAGTAGATAAAAGCACAGTATTTCCGCTAGAGTATTTCAACACCACTTACCCCAGGTGGTTAAAAAGCTGATTTATTTATTTATTTATTTTTTTTGGTGAGGAAGATCAGCCCTGAGCTAACATGCATGCTAATCCTCCTCTTTTTGCTGAGGAAGACCAGCTCTGAGCTAACATCTATTGTCAATCCTCCTCCTTTTTTTTTCTTCCCCAAAGCCCCAGTAGATAGTTGTATGTCATAGCTGCACATCCCTCTAGTTGCTGTATGTGGGACGCCGCCTCAGCATGGCCGGAGAAGCGGTGTGTTCCTGCATGCTCGGGATCGAACCCAGGCCGCCGGTAGCGGAGCGCGCGCTCTTAATTGCTAAGCCACCGGGCAGCGCAAACAGCTGATTTTTATTTGTTTACTTTTACTCGATGTCTATGCATCTTGGAGCAAAGAGTGTGTTTTATTTCTCTCTGCTTTCTCCACAGCCCCAAAGGCTTAACATATCACCATGTGTAATACATATGTAATGAAGGAATGTTATGTTTTACGTCTGGCCTGTTGCTCCATCAAAACGGACAGAGAGCTAAGCTGGTAGCCTGAACCAATCAGCATGCGCTGCAAGTGGGTAGCAGTCATCCATTGGCTGTGGTACAGATCAGTCAAGTCTTCTCAGCTGATGTGCTGAGACAAAGGCAAGCCCAAGAACGGGGCGGGGGGAGGTGGGGAGCTGGCTCCGTGGCAGAGATGTTACAAGGAAGTCTCAGCATTTACTTCCCGTTTGTCAGGACTAAAGATTGCAGATCATCAGAAGGTAGGTAGGATCAGGGGACCTGAAAAGCAACTGGAAATAATAGGTTTAAATGGTAGCTAAGAGCAGAAGGGTGTCAGATTTGCTGTGGGCAAATACTTGGGAGGGAAGATAGTCACGGAAATGACGCAGAAGAGAGCCATTTGAAGGCAAGAAAGGATATCTTTATATAGAGGGAACCGGCCTTTCTCCAGGGCCCAGGGATTGGGATTAGTATCCAAGGAGGAGCATAGGATGTGGTGGAGTGCAACCATAAAGCTAGAAGCCTGCAGTAAGAGTCTGTGGCTCGATTTGGTCTCCTAGTCAGACGTGGTCTAAACTACACTCAGGGCCGGCCCCGTGGCTTGGTGGTTAAGTGAGCGCGCTCCACTGCTGGCGACCTGGGTTCGGATCCCGGGCTCGCACCGACGCGCTGCTTCTCTGGCCATGCTGAGGCCGCGTCCCACATACAGCAACTAGAAGGATGTGCAGCTGTGACACACAACTATCTACTGGGGCTTTGGGGGGAAAAAATAAATAAATAAAATCTTTAAACTACACTCAGAGCTGGAATAGTATTGACAAGTCTGAGAGTAGGCCGCGCTGAAGATGAGGTCATTCAAAATCTACTCTCTAAGTCTTCTCCCACTAAGTCTCTCCTACTCCCTCCCTGCGTGTAGTAACACTACATACTTTAAAATTTTTCTTTTTTTACTTAGGATTTTCTAGTAAAGGCATCTCTTGCTCTAAAGTAATTCATCCCTCTGGAGAGATTGGAAGGAAAAGGGAGAAGATTCGTAGCACAGGTCTTAACTCAAACAATCTTGTGTAAATGCAGTGAGTCAGAAGTCTGTGGCTCCCAATGATTTCTGGAAATTCACTGTATTTTTTGCGGGGAGTAGGGGGGCTATTTATTTCAGCATTACTGTTTAAACAATCTTTTTTCACACAAAATAAATCATCATGAGGAATTGCTAATTAGTTAATGAAGGATATTCATCATTAAATTTTTCAACTTGAAATTAATCAGAAAGTGATCCACACTGGAAAACAGGTCCCTGCAATCTGCTGTTTCAGATTTGGGGACATAGACAATGGGGTGTAGGGGGAAGACACCGTGGTTAAGTTTGCAGGACTAGGTTTGAATCCAGGCTTCAACCACTTACGAGCTGTGTGAATGAGCTAGTTGCCCAACTTTGTGTACCTGTACTTAATGTGAATGTTATTTATTAATTAGGATAATAACTCCTAGCTTGTGAGACCTAAAGTAGTTAATCTGCATAGAGCATTTGGATTGATGCCTAGCACAGAGTAAGTGTACACAATGAATTCCCAGTAAGGGTAGCTCTAATTATTACTTTAAGAAATTAATGGCTTAGTTCTTTCCAGGCACTGGTCTTTTTCAAGCATGGCTATGACTGCATTCTACTTCTGCCTAGTCACCAGTCAGTACGGTCAAAAATGTTACATGGTGCTAGAAGTTCCAAGCACCAGGAATAGAGAAAACAGAGGCAATATAATTTAGCTGAATAAATTAGCTTCTCTGGCCTGCTAAAGGGCAAGTCCCTCCTCTACCATTTGCTTTATTCTCCACATCATAAAATGAGGATCATAATAGCCCTTCTTCATTACGGATTTGTAGGGATGATTAAATGAGATAATGAATGTTGGTGCTTACTGCTGGATTACGTACTTTGCATTCATTCTGTCATTTAATCACCAACTACCTGAGCTAGGCATTGCTTGTATCCCCATTTTAAAGATGTAAATGCTGTGGCTCAAAGTGATTTTGCAAGTTCCTCAGTGCCACACATCTAATAAACAGCAGGATTCCAACAAAAGCCTGCCTTAGTCCAAATAAATCCCGTGCTCGTAACAATGACCTTGAATTACATCCAAATGTTAGGGCACTCAAAGCCTCTGGGGGGAGAATCAGCTGGTCTAATCCCCTTTTGTTACAGATCTGGAAACAGGTTCAGACTGACACTAGGTCATGCAATAAAGTGGGTAGCTGTCTCATCATAGCAGATCAAGTGCTAGGTCTAGGTTGGCTTGTCCTTTGATCTGAAAAGGTGGATGATAACCTTATTGAGAGGATGGATCCATCTTTCCCAGTAGGGCCATCCAAGAGAAGTTCAGGATCCTCAGTCCTTAAAAACACAGCTCGCCATGAAGTTCTGAGAGAATCATTCACATGGCAGGTGCTCCAGGCCACTCATTTCATGAGTGCTTATTAGAACTGTGCATTTTTAAACACTTGATTCAAGTATCAGCATCTTAACATAGGCACTCTAAAAGGAGAGGTGCTTATTTTTGTAATAGTCAACACTAGAGGACTATTGCTAGGTGCAAGTACAACTAGACAGTCCTTAAAGAAAGGAGGAGTGATTTTTTTTTTACATGGACAGGGGTTGTGTAATTCTCCTGTTTGATATCCCTAACAGTTTAGCCACATAGAGACCCAGAAACTCTTGCTTGCTCTATCATATTTGGGTCTTGGTTATTTAGCAAAGTTTAATGATTATTAATGTCGGATGTAGAACCATGTTGTTAGCCTTAAGTCTCAGATTCCTCAGTTTAGAACTGTGTCAACTTGGGCAAGATGTTGAACTTTTTGGTGCCTCCACATCCTCATCTGGTAAATGGACCAGTTATTGGTACCAACACCATAGGACTATGTGAGGATCACATGAATGATTATCCACAAAATGCTCACAACAGCGCCTGACATGTAGCAAGTACTCAATTAATGTTCACTTTTATTATTAAGTCTCAGCAACCCTAGAATGTCTTAATTTCATATAATGCTGATGTACAAACATTAAGATGTAAATATAAAAATATACAAACACTTTTGTTTTTAGATGCTAGGCATATTGAAAAAAAGAGATTGCCTTCCAATCGTTTACATTTGAGCAAGAAAGGCAGATAAATAAACAAATAATTACATCACCACATACATCCCCTGAGAGAGATTCAACAGAATGTTATTTGGAATGAAGGAGCAAAAGCGGTCTCTTTGAGGGAGTTTGGAAAGGATTCCTGGAGGGTGTAACATATGAGCTATGTGTGCTGGAAAAGTGGAACAAATAGAAAGGCAGTTTAAGAAAATCAAAGGCAAAAAGACATCAAAAAATGTCTGGTGTGTTTGTTGAATGTATATTTGATATAATTAGAGGGTGGGAGGAGGGCTTGAGAGTGTGAACATGGGCTGCAGAAGTAGCCTGGGACCAGTGAGGAGACCTGGGCCTCACCATAGATATACACTGTCTCTCATGAAGTTTCTCTGAGGTACATAGTAGGAGTTCTCGTGACAGCACTCTATTGCTTCTCCATTGAGCTAGATAAGCTTGTTCTTGAATTCTTGTTCTGTCACTTCCCAACTATGGGCAAATTACACACTCTTTCTGCCTCAACACTCATCTGCAAAATGAGGATGGTGAAAAATAGTACCTAATTCAAAGGGTTTTGTGAGAATTTAATGAAATAAAAATTCATGTAAATCCAGGGGACATAGTGCTCTTATGTATTAGTGATTTTGAATATAACTCCAGTTTTCCCAGTGACAAAACCAAGGACATGTAACTCAGAAGTGTTAAAGTCAAGATGGAACCAAGAACCAACGCCCAAATCCATGATATTATTTTGCCACAAGCTGCCCTTTTAAAAAAAAAAAAAATGTGCTCTGTGTGTGTGTGTGTGTGTATGTGTTTTTCAAATGAAGAGACATTAACCTTTCCCCAGAGTCTGGCTAGGAATCTGATTATTTTTCCTCTGGAGCAATTTCTAGTGTTATCATGACCCATTCAGTGAATAGCATTTGGCCACTTCAGAAGCATTTTCCCACTTCCATGTAAATGATATGATTAGATGTGAAAGGTAATCTTGAGTGCTGCCATGTTATGACATTAAAATAGTAATTCAATTGTTAGCAACCCCTCACAAATAACTATTCAATTCACTTGTGTTTAATACCTGGGTGTCCTTCTAGGCCTTTCCTTTTTGAAACACAAAGCAGTATTGATTTCTCTTCATAACTAACTAAAAAGTGCTTTGAGCACTTTTATCATTTCATTATCCAGCAGTAAATAAGGTAAATAACCTGCAAAAATGAAAAAGAAGTCGATGGCTTACTTTTATCCTTTTCCCCGCAAAACTCAAATGCAGACATGAGTGACTTTTTGATGGATTTGATTGTCTTTATATTTGAAGACTTCTTGGCAATCTTCATGAAAGGCAGCTTGGTGTGGTGAAAAGCTGTGAGCATAGAAATGTAAGCCCCAGTATACTAGTCAGCTTGGACTGCCTTAACAGATTACCACAGACTGGGTGGCTTAAACAATAGAAATTTATTTTCTCATAGTTCTGGAGACTGGAAGTCCGAAATCAATGCACAAACAGGCTTGGTTTCTGGGGAGGTACTTCTTGCTGGCTTCAGATGGCCGCCTTCTCATGGTGTCCTCATATGGTCTTTTCTTTGTGTGCAAGATTCCTGGTTGTCTCCCTCTTCTTGTAAGGACACCAGTCCTATTGGATTAGGACTTCCCCCTTATGACCACGTTTGACTTTCTTTTAAGGCCCTGTCTTCAAATACAGTCACCTTAGGGGTTAGGGCTTCCATATGTTGATTTTGGGGTGGGAGGGAACAAACTTCAGTCTATAACACCCAGTTTGAGAACCAACTCTGCCACTTACTGGCCGTGTAACCTTCAGGAAGGTATTGGTCTCCCTCTTTGCACCTCTGATTTCTCAAATATAAAGGAGCCAGCCTACAGCTGTAAACAGAGAAGCATTTCCTCCTGAAATGAGTTTGGAAGAGGTCTGGAAACTAGCTTCTTACCCTCCTTTTCCCTCCAGGGAGCCAGGATTCTGTGAAACAGAGTTGACAACTTTTGGATATGATCTGAGAAGCTTCTGCCGTTCTTGCCTTCATGGATTGCGGGAAGAACTTCATTTGTCCATTATGACATAAATGAAAAACTCAGCTTTTTGGTTTCATCTTAGCCTTGTGCGCTTGCCTTAACCTGCTTTCTCTGACTGGAGTTCCCTCATACACCTGACTGTCAAAGACCTGCATGATTTTCTGATGCCCAGAACAGTCTTCCTCACAATACACTTGCCAGAGACCTCCACTCAGAATCCTTCTCTCTCCCTCTGTGCCACTGCACTAGCACTTTTCGTCACCTGCTTTGTGATAAAGATATACAAATGGAATGTTCTTGTGCACTGATTTGAAGCTAGTGGAGGGCAAAGAGTCCACATTCAGCTCTGAATCCAAAATGCATACCTCAGCTTGCTGACACACAGTGTGCCTGGGAGTATGAGTTGGAGTGGGGTGTGGAAAGGGGACTCCAGCCACCCAGAAGCCCTTTCCTTCTCCTGTTGTACGAGAAAGAAGTCACACTGACTGTTACTAGCTCTTTCTCAAAAAATGTCCCGTTAGTGTTTGGCGATATCTTGGACTATGCTTTTTTATTTTTTGGTGAGGAAGATGGTCCCTGAGCTAATATCTGTGCCAATCTTCCTCTACTTTGTGTATGGGATGCCGCCACAGCATGGCTTGATGAGCAGTGCTTAGGTCCGTGCCCGGGATCCCAACCTGTGAACACCAGGGCCACAAGCAGAGTGTGTGAACTTAACCACTACATCACCAGGCCAGCCCCTTGGACTATGCTTTTAAGACCACAGGAAATACTCTGGCATGCTGCTTCCGTGATTTTCCCCTTCTTGCATACTAAGAAGTGAACCTGCCACAGTTGCGTAAATGCTAGCAGAAGACACAAGGCTCCTGGATCAGAGTCCAAGATCTTTATTACAGTAGTCCCCCCTTACCTCATTCGGAGCCCCTCCAGTGGATGCCTGAAACCACAGGTAGTCCCGAACCCTATATTTACCATGTCTTTTCCTATACATACATACTTATGATAAAGTTTAATTTATAAATTAGGCACAGCAAGAGATTAATAACAGTAACTAATAATAAAATAGAACAACTATAACAATATACTGTAATAAAAGTGACCGTAGATCTTAGCAACTGCAGCAGACAATGTTTTTCTTTCCTTATTAGATCAAGAACTTTCACGTTTTCCTTTAAAGGAAGCACTTTACAACTTCGCTTTGGCATGTTCCAGTGGCCAGCATCACTACTCTTCTACTCTGGGGCCATTATTAAGTAAAATAAGGGTTACTTGAACACAAGCCCTGAGATACTGCAACAGTTGATCTGATAACTGAGAGGGCTAGTAAGTGACTAACCAGTGGGTAGCATATACAACTTGAGTATGAAGGACAAAGGGATGATTCACATCCCACAGAGCGGGACAATTTGCGATTTCATAACGCCACTCAGAATGGCATGCAATTTAAAACTTATGAATTGTTTATTTCTAGAATTTTCCATTTAATATTTTTGGACTGCAGTTCACCGCAGAACTGAAACCGTGGATGCAGGGGACTACTGCACTCACAGCACAGCAGGCTGCGTGAGCTTCATGTTTGCATCACTTCCCCTTGTCCCACAAGTCTTGTGGGGGTTACATTGAGGGGCGTAGGTGGATGTTGCACATACAGTGGGCTTATGTCCCACCTGAGGAAACCCAAGCTTAAGAAACTCCCAGTCTCATAAGGGGGCTACTGGTAAACCTGCCCAACTTTTGCCCTAGAGGGAGACATTATCTTTATTATCCCGGTCAGGAAACAAGTCTTCTCTCTGCTCTGGTATTACCTTCATTTTTCAAGATTGTTTGCTCTACAAATATCATGGAAAAGATAGTTGAAGACAAAAACTGTCCCAGCATATGTAGAAACATCACTTAGGATCATCCTTTGCCTCCCAACTGTTTCTCCAATCTACTCTTGCTCAATTTTTCAGACAAACCCTATGTTACTGTTCCTTTCTGATGTCTTACTAGTGTCCCTTTGTGTCTGCAGAGCAATGATCAGTTGGAATCAACTGTGTGGCTGTTTCTTTTCTTTCTTCTCTTTTAAATGTTTTCCTTCTCCCTCAGATAATCTCAGATGGCACATTGTCCTATATCCCAGTGCTGGTCTGACCTAGGTTCCTGAGACATTTCCCCAAGCGAGAGTTGTTCTAAGAATCTACTTTTTTAGAAAAGTAGAAATCAGACAGATCACTAAACATTTGCCTGCAACCACTCTGAAGGGAAGAAAAGTCTTTGGCCAAACCCAGTCAATCAGATTAATTTATTAAAATAAATATGCGTAGCAACCAGAGAAGCCTCATGTGTTTCCTTATACTTACGAAATATATGAGGAGTTAATGAGACATATTCTACTCCTTGTATAGAATAAGACTAAGGAGACTCATTATCCTTTTGACTTCTGTAAACCTCTGCTTCCTAAACATGGAAAATGGAGCTATTTCCTAATCCTTACTGATTACTAGATTGTTGTGGATACAAAACGAACAGACTTAAACCAAAAACCCTCTTTAAATGTAAATTTTAGTACTAGCTAAGCATCCCCTGTAGGCTAAGCATTTAATTATGTCATTGTTCAGTATATCTGCATTTATATCCTAGGGCAATTGCCTATATTCTTGCCTTAAATTTTTAGGTGAAGTAAACGAAGGAGGGTCATACACCCCATTTCAGAGGTCCAAACTTTAATACCATAAGTGACTAGGTAGAAAATGTAAACGAGTAAGTTGGCTGGCAGTGGCAGAGAATCTGGAAAACTTGAAAATGGAAGCCTCCTTGAAAAGGGCAGAACCTACTCATCTCCAACTGAGAACTGCAGGTAGGAATGTTGGCTCAGTGTTGACTGATCTTCTGACCTCTCACATAACTGGATATCGGGATTTTTAAGTGAAATACAAATTTGTTTGGCAGCTAATTAAATTTCTGAAAACCTTGGAACACCAAAGAATGTGTCTGTCCTAGTTATTATGCCTTCGTAGCAAACCAACCCCAAATTTAGTAGTTTCAACGATGTTACTTTTGCTCATGAAACAGTAATTCAGGTAAGGATCAGTGAGGTCAGCTCCTTTTATTCTACTTTAGCTTTAACTGAGGTGGCCAGAAAGCTGGGGATTAGAATCATTTGAAGATGTGTCTGCTCACATCTAGTGTGTGAGCTGGGAAGATTCAAACAGCCAGAGGCTCTCACAACATGGACTTCCTGAGGCGTCTCTGTCTATCTCTATGTGGTCTCTTGACATGGTCTCACAAGCAAGTTGGCTCCCAAGCAACCAGCCTTCTTATGTATCAGCCTAGGACAACTCAAGGCAGATATCTCAACAGAGCTAGCAGAAGCCATATCATCTTTTATGAACTAGCCTTGGAAATCATTCAGCATCTCTTCTGCCACATTCTATTGATTAAGGCAGTTACAACAGTCTAGGCAGTTTAAGGACAAAGAATATTACTACCATCTCTCAATGGAGGAATCTCAATATTACACTGTAAGAAGAGTATATAGAATGTGACATGTATTGATATGTACATTTTTGGAAAATATAATTTGCTACAACATATGTACACTACATTCTGTTAATTGGCCACTAGTTGGCACCAGCTCGTGCTCAAGAAGTCTTGGTGTGATCCAGGATTTGAGGAAGTAGTGCGGAGACTCCTCCAGTGGTATCTGAAAATTTCCTTTCCCTTCTACAGCCTATTTTTCAGAAAAGCCTGGTTCAACCTGAGTGTATTCAGCAACGTGACTCCTTCCTTGAAGAGGTGTGGACAGTTGTAGTAGTGACCTAAAAGTCTAGACAGATGCTGTAATTGGTCTTGATGGCTGAGCTGGAGAAGATCAGGAAGTTGTTTCAGACAGTTAGAAGTAGATGGATAACTAGGACAGTTACTAAAATATTCCTCAAAGTGAAATAGGTCAAACTGGAAAAGGTAATTATATTCTTAGCTCCAAATGAATGAGGCAGGTTCTGGGATAGGAGTAGGAGATGAAGCCAAAATATCTAGAGACAAGTTGGCCATGACAACAGTTACATAATGGAATACTTAATGCACCGGGCATTGTGTAGAAGCAAATAGAGAGCAAAAGGGCAAGATGAGGTCTCTCGTGGGAACTTTACAAGAAAGTTGAGAATTCTCCTTGAGCTCAACCCTGGGGTATCCAACTCTACATCTACTGTAGCCTAGCTATATGCTGTGTGTGGTTGAATCAGTCTGAGCAAACAACACTACAGGTATTCTTGCTCGTGAAAGCAGACAGCATTCAGGTGGATTTTTTGAGGCGCCTGAAATACAAAAGCTGCAAATCAGAGTCAAATGTTAATGCAGCTCATGTGCCCACATTACAAAAGAACTACAATAGGTTCCTGATGCAATAGATGCACCCTACAGAAGTACGATTCTGATTCTGAATATCTGTTGCTCTCCCTGCACAATATCTCTATATAGATATACATAGACAGTCTTTCTTCATAAATATTTATCTAGATCTCAAAGGCAATGTAACTAGTCACTACACTTTCCTTTAAATTAAAAAAAAAATCAAGGCTTAGAAGAGAGAGAGATCATATAAGAATCTCAGAGGAAAATCTTTATGAAATACTCATGTAAATTGCCTTATCTTGTTGTAGTGTTATTACTTTTCTGTGGGTATGTTTGATGTTAACATTTTTATTCACGATCCATTTCTTTGTTGTGCTTTGCTATGGAAGGAGAGCTTGCTTTATTATATCTTGTTCTGGCTCAGAAGAAATCCCCCAAATAGTGTCATTAACAAAAAGATATAGCAGAAATAGTTCACTTTGAACTTGCATCTTATTGAAAACCAAAAGGGATGCTTATTTTTACACCCAGCCTTTGTCTATAGGATGACAAAGCCAAGTTAAGATTTTTTCTTGATTGCCTCTACCTTTGTTTATGAAATGTATCAATATGGGGTAAAGTAAGCAATAATCCAGGAACCAGAAATCTTTGCTTCTGAGCTCTCTCTATGCTGCTTACTAGCGGCATAAAATTAGAAGAGTTTTAAAGCTTTTTAGTCTCAATTTCCTAAATTGTAAAGTGAAATAGATGGACTGGGATGGTCTCTAAAATCTATTATTTTCTAATAGGCCATATTATATAATATATCATCAAACGAGAAGGTGCTAGAGTTTCTTACCATCATAAAAATTATTGACTTTCTGGACATTCTCATTTAATCCTCTGAATTTAGTTCCCAGGAAAGGTCGAGTGAAAAGCAAGATTTGATATGAGCGGAAGGGGGAAAAAAAGACCAAAGATGATACTAGATGGTGCCAAGGTGAGTTAGCTCCCTTAATTGCAAGCAGGAGCACACAAACTCCCTTGTCTTTGCCACTATGAAGCAGCTTTCTCCTCAGGGTTGGGCCACTTCTGTCTGTTTAACTCCAGAAAAACGTCTCTTCAGAGCTCTACACTGACAAACACTATTTGTGCCAAATGCCCTCAAGATTTGTGACAAATCTGTTTCTGCAATGAAATTCAAGGATTAATTAGGACCCTCTGAACCAAAAGAAGCATCACTGTGAGGACCCCCTCCCTTCTACCCACTTTTCTGACAAAATATCAATGCACAGTGATAAGGTGTGAGCATTTACACTTGCATGATTACACAGAAAATTCCACAGTATCAAAAGACATCTTTTAGAATGCCAAACCCAGAGCTGCTACATTACTTTAATTTTGAGCCTCCACATTGAAGAAGTCCTGGAATGACAAGATGACAACTGGGAATACGGAAGGAGCAGGAGAGTCTTACCAGAAAGGGGAGTGATGGGGAGGAGGGGGAGCAGGCAATCAGGGATGACTGTTTTTGCTCTTGAAGTGACAAGAAAGAGGAACTTAACGAAATAAAGGGGAAAAGCATTTTGAAATACGTTAAGATATCAACTCTCTCAGAGTATCGGTGGTGTTTCAGTGGGTTGACTAGGGTGGAAATGTTCCAGAAGTGATGCGACCCATTTTCAGACACTCAGAGACTCTCTTTAAGAAAAACAATAGAAACCAGAAGAACCAGAGTAGAGTAGTCCCCCCTTCTCCATGAGGGATATGTTCTAAGACCCCCAGTGGATGCCTGAAACTGTGGCTAGTACTGAACCCTATATATATTATGTTTTTTCCCATACATACATACCTATGACAAAGTTTAATTTATAAATTGGCACAGTAAGAGATGAATAACAATGACTAATAATAATATAGAACAATTATAACAATATACTATAATAAAAGTTATGTGAATGGGATCTTTCTCTCTCTCACAATATCTTATTGTACTGCACTCACCTTTCTTCTTGTGATGATGTGAGATGATAAAATGCATATGTGATGAGATGAAGTGAGGGGAATGATGTACTGTTGGGCTGCTATTGACCTTCTGACAATATGACAGAAGGAGGATCATTTGCTCCCAGACCACTATCCAGCGAGGGTAACTGAAACTACAGAAAAGCGAAATTGCAAATGAGGGAGGATTACTGTCAATGTAATTTCAGTAAAGCGAAAAATAGAAGCAAAGAAAGGAAAGGGAGGACGCCTCTCCCTCACTCCCACATTGGGCTCTTTCTCCTGTCACTCTCCAAATTAATTTCAAAAGTGAATGACTTTTTCACCTTACGTATTTTGCATATTGAAGATCTCCCAGTGCCAGTTATAACATACTTTATGCTATTACATTGACTTTTCCTGATAAATTAAATTCTTAAGTTATACCTTTATTTTATTCAACAGTAGGTGTCAACATATTGGTGGCTAGTTTCACAGAGATGCCAAGAATCTGGAAGGTAAGGAAATGTTTGCAAATTAATCTAAAGGGCTTAACTACATTGCGGATGTCTCAGTGGGCAATTAGGTTCAGGATGTGGAGTAAACAATCAAAACAAATTACCGAAGGCTCAACACTAAAATCCAAATCTTGATATAGCAAGACTGAGTAATGCACCAGAGTTGGACGTACCCCAAAAAGGTCATTAGGAGAATGAGTTCTTTTTTTTTCTCATGTGCACAACTTACTCGTGGGGAAGTTTGCATTTCCTAAGGATAACCAGAGGATTTAGATAACATTTAGCTGGTTCTTAATCATAATTTGGAACAAAAGCCAAAGTTAGATGCTTAAACATATGATTCTTAATACTGGAAGAGATCTTAGAGATAAACTGGGAAGAACCTTTTTTTAGGAAATGAGCCTGTTCAATGAGAAGAAGAGAATACTTTGTGGTTACATAGCTGTGGTCTTCAGATATTTTGAAAAGCTGTCAGTGGAAAAAGCAATACATCTATTTCTCTGCCTTAACAAGACAAGAGAAATCATTAATCAGAAATCTCAGAAGAGAAGATTCTGGGGACAGGAGCTTACCACCTTTGAAGGTGGGGCGTTAAAAAACAAACAACAAATTAAAAATTGAGCAGCTTTAACAGTTAGGAAAGTGGGTTTATGGGAGAGACAGAGAGAGTAGGCTTCGTTACCAGTTACAGGAATCTGAGACCCTGAGTGGAAGCTGAAATCTTGTAGGCCCGTCTGAAGGTGCTGGAGCCAAAAGCAGACATGTCTACATCCAGAAATGCTATGTGTGTCATCTCTTTCCTTTGCCTTCCAATCCTGTCGGGACCCTCCATTACCCAAACCCATTGGGAAGCCAGCTGACCTGGGTGTTGGGAAAACGAGCCATCAAAACTATACCTCCCCGTGACACATAGCAGGGCAGGGCAAGGACAGGACAGGCTTCTCATGGCAAACATGCCAAGAATTGGCATGGTGACCCAGAGAATTTATATTTTCCTTCAGTTTGGGTTGCATTCCTGAAACTTAGAGGTGACATTTGAGCTGAGATACTAAAGATAACAAACTAGACTTGTGAAGACGTTTCACAGAGCAGTCGAGGTTGAAGAAACAGCCAGCACAAACTCCTGGTTAAAGAAAAAGGCTAGATGCATGTGAGGAGTAGAGCGGCATCCAGGGTGGCTGGAGCAGCTTGTAGGGGTGTAAGGGTATGTGTTTAGGGAGAGGCTGTAGACAGACTGGAACCAGATTATTATGGCCATGATGGGGTGTCCAGACTTGCCCTAAGAGAAACATGTCTTCATTGAAAAGGATTTACCAAGAGAATAACAAATTCTGATAATTGTTTTGAAAATATCACCCCAGATGCATGGTAAAAAAAGACCGAAGACACACAAAATAGGAATAATTGTAGGTCATATGCAATTTTTCATTACTATTTATTAACATACTTTATGTCAAGTTAATTTATTCAAAAATATAATTGAGGTAGTAATGTAGTTATATTTATAAGTTAAAATGTGAATGAAAAAGTATAACATTTCTTGGGGCCAGCCCAGTGGCATAATGGTTGAGTTCACAAACTCTACTTCGGTGGCCTGGGGTTCGCAGGTTCGGATCCCCAGTGCGGACATACGCACTGCTTATGGAGCCATGCTGTGCAGGCGTCCCATGTATAAAGTAGAGGAAGATGGGCACGCGTGTTAGCCCAGGGCCAATATTCTTCAGCAAAAACAGAAGGATTGGCAAGAGATGTTAGCTCAGGGCTAATCTTCCTCACCAAATAAAAAGTATAACATTTTTGTGATTTGGAAGCATTTTACAATTTTTATTTATGTGTAATGTAGTCGTGTTTCCTTTTTTCTTCTATAGTTAATAATTTGGTGCAACATACAATTGTTATTATGATTTATTTTTAAATCAGATTATATTTTGCACATGCCATAATATGAGGTAACATCAGTCCATGATTTCAGCAGATCAATAGAATCTATTTGATCCCAAGATCGAATGGATAATTGATATATTTTAAGAATCACATTTGAAAATACATACATATATTTTTTGATCTGTAATTCTTATTACAGAAAAGATAAAAACAAAGGCTTATTTGGATGCGTATTTGGTGGTAACTTCTTAATTTTTGAGTTTTTTTCTACCACATTTCTCTTTAACATGCAGTATTTTTATGCTAGAAAACTTCATTTTGACCATGTTAAAAAGGTATGCAGAGCTGAACATATGGAAATGTAGAAATCTGTGGGTAGAGCTTTGGATTTAATTTTCAAATCAGCATTTTACAGTTTTAGGGCAAAGGATGTCATGTTTTTCTTAGAGGTGTCTGTTTAAATATTGATCAGCATATATTCACCAGAAGGAAGCAGATATCAAGATCTTCTTATCTTCCTGCTCAACTATAAACCAATATTTATTGAGATTCTTTTAGATCTTATTAGTCATTCTGATGCAGGTGAGCTACCTCTAAGTCTTATCTTAAATAAACACAGCAACTGTGAAAAGAGCTTATTTCCCTATTTACTTTCTGTATGGGGGGTGGTTAGAACGTCAAGAGATAAAATTTTTGTTTAACTCTTGACATCTACTAGATTTGTGGCTTAGGGTAAGACACTATTCTCCGAGGCTCAGTTTCTCCATCTGGAGACAGAAGAGATTATCTCAATTAATAACCCAGAATTATATGAAAAAACTAAGAAAAAAGATATATGGGGAATGGCTGTATAAACTACAAAGTATACACCAAATGTAATATCTCCCTCCCCCCAGTGGATTGGAATCCTTACTTTGCAAATTTGATCTTCATTCCACAGTTGAGCATGTTTTGATGGTTTTCCCTTGCCCTAAGATGAAGTAAAAATCCTTTAATGTGGTCTCCTGCTAGATGAATCCTCAATCTCTTCTCTTGTGGTGTTTCCCTCTTTCCTTCTGTACCCAGCCACACTAACCCACATTTGACCCTCAAATTTGAATAGAGTTTTTGAGCTCACATTATGTTCCTGTTTCTCTAATGGAGACACAGTGGTGAAAAGATTACTAAATATCCCACTTGCATGGCAGTCATACTAGAGCAGTAGTTACCAATGCACTTGCCCAGGCAAGTTCATAAAATGAATGTACAATGGAGTGTATGGATTGTGGCAAGAGGGAGAGAGAATAACCCATCTAAAAAGACTGATACTGTTCAGCTAATCTGGGCCACGCAGGGATGTGGCTCTAGTATTGCTCCTTCATCTTATTTTCCTACTGAAGGCAGATATGCAGAGTTTTCTGTGTTGTCTCCTAGCATTTAATATTGGCTGATAGCTAACAGAGAAAAAGCAACAAAATACAGTGCTGTAAAAACAAAATGTGTTTGCCTGCTGGATGTGGTCTTCAGTATCTGGTCTACTATCTCCCTTTTCTAGAGGCATCTAGTGTCTGTCACAGGACCTTTGCTCATGATGTTTCTCTCACTAAACACATCATTTGTGCCAACAACAGCATTTTCCACTTCACTTAGGTAATGTCCTCTCATCTTCTAGACCAGCTATTGTTGCATGTCATAATTTTTTGTTTTACCTTTATAAGGATAATATATATATATATATTGTGTGTGTGTGAGGAAGATCAGCCCTGAGCTAACATCTGCTAATCCTCCTGTTTTGTTGAGGAAGACTGGCCCTGGACTAACATCCATGTCCATCTTCCTCCACTTTATATGGGACACCACCACAGCATGGCTTGACAAGCGGTGCGTTGGTGCGCGCCCCAGATCTGAACCAGCGAACCCGGCGCCGCAGCAGCGGAGTGCACGCACTTAACCGCTTGCGCCGCTGGGCTGGGCCCCAGGATAATATTTTCTTGTTGGTAATTATTGTCAGTCTTTGTGCCTAGTTCTGTAAGTCCTTCGAGAATGGATTTATGTCTGTCCTGATCACCAACTCTAATGTCTTCCTCTAAGCAAGATTTCAATAAAAATTTGGGTGCTTGGCATTAAGGAACATCTGTTCCCAAGGAGAAAACATTCTCCTTTCTAGAATTTATCAAATGAGTCCATGATCAAGCTAGGGATATAATTTTTGATCCCAAATTAGGCCACTGAGGGGGTCAGTTCACTGCTGTGTGACTCAAAAAGTGAGTTGAGTAAAAAGTTAAAAGGACTGCTTTACTGTGAAGATGATTGTCAGTGAAACCTTTCGCTTTTATGCAACATCAAGGCATTGGTAATAGAGCATTTATTCAGGGGCCCACCAAAATCCAACTTGTCTTTGTCAATTTCTGGAAAGTTTCCATGTATTTGTAACAACTTGGACTTCAACAGCCAGGCATAAGGCTTATAACATCTCAAACCTTACTCAAAAGAATAAGGGTTATTTTTGCGTAAGGGTGGTGTGGTCTGTAGTTTTCAAACCGGGTTACGACACCTCTATAGTGATATTTTGTTGCATGCCAGGGGTATGAGAGCCACAAGGGGAGCCTGGAAAACGGGCTCACCTTCTTGGAGAATCAGTTTTAACCTAAGATATGAGAAGAATGGACTTTTATATTGATTAGATGAGAAAACTGTTGTTCTGAGATATAGAAATATTTAGGTAAAGTGTTTGGTTAAAAGATTTTCAGAGGAAAATATATAATCATGCAGTTCTGTGTGTTTGGAAATACTTTGCATTACATTAGTGCAAGTGAAATGTACTAAATCAGTAGAATTAGGCGAACATGACTCAGTCAGCAAGCTGTGCATGTCTAGGTCAGCAAGAAATTTAGAAATATAAGGATGATAGGGGAAGACTATGATTTTGATTTTCTTGGCACCACGTGAAAGTTAGAGGAACTGAGTTGGATTTTGGCAGGAGCTTGTACTGAGAACATAACTGAGGTTTAATAAGAAAGTTTGAAGGGTAGATCTACAGGATAAACTGGAGCGTGAGTTCAGAAACTTCTGGGGCACCATTTCTGCCTGTTAGTCCTCCCACTGGCATGGGCACTGCAAGTCAGGGGAAACCAAACATTGTGAAAGGATTGTGTCTCATCTGCCTTGCCTGGCTGGCATTGGTATTTGGAAGAAACTTTAGATTGGTCAACTGTGGGCTTAATTCCCTCAGTGACTTTTATAAGTTGGCTGGATTAATTAACAATTGTAACAACAGACCTGCTATCTATCTATCTACCTATCTATCTATCTACCTATCTATCTATCATCTATCAATTGACATATCTGTATCATCTATCAATCTCTATCTATCAAAATAGGAACATTTATTAGCAATCAAATAGTAATTAAGGGCTTACAATGCAAAGCAGTTACCTTATCTTACTTCTCATCCTCAGAGGATAAACCATTTTAATACTTGTTTGTTGATTTCTTATCTACAAATATGTCTTAATTTAGACTTCCACCAGAAGCAGATGCTGAGACAAAGAGTGAAATACAAGTAGTTTATTTGAAAAGTGCAGGGTATGAGGAAGAGACACAGGGAAGGAAAGTCAGCTAACACAGAGTGTACTGTTAAATCAGTTCACCATGATGAATGAGTGGGGATTAATCCTATAGGAAAAATCTAGGAAAAAGTATACAACAGATACCACGGAAATATATCACTTGCTGGGGAAAGAGCTGGGATGTTTGTCCACCTTCCATCAGGCCGTGGTTGAGTTCTGCTCCAGGTGATTGTTAATTCCTTCGCACTTCTGACCTGCCCCAGCAGTGGGCACAGCGGTCTTTTAGTCAAAGTCCTGAGGCACAATGATGCAGGTGGCAGTTATCTGGAGAACATGGAAATAGTCGAGTCCAAAGAGATATAGGCAAGGTGCTGACAAGGTCCCCTCCAATATACTTATACTAAATATCTTGATATTCAATTTTTTTCATAGTTGATTGATTATTCTGCCCTCAAAGTAAGGATTGAACTCACACCATAGCCTCCAAATATTTTTTTGCCCACTAAAATTCACTATAATTTTTGTTCCAGTGTCACTTAGCCTTGTATCATTGAAATAATATTTATCCTATTCATCTTCTCTAGCCAGTATTTTTTTTTGTGGTGAGGAAGATTGGCCCCGAGCTAACATCTGTTGCCAGTCTTCCTCTTTTTGCTTGAGGAAGATTGGCCCTGAGCTAACATTTGTGCCAATCTTCCTCTATTTAGTATGTGGGACACCACCACAGCATGGCTTGATCAGCAGTGCATAGGTCCACGCCTGGTATCCGAACCTGCAAATCCTGGGCCACTGAAGCAGAGTGCACGAACTTATCCACTAAGCAACTGGGCCGGCCCGATATAGCCAGTATGTTTTGATATCTCTCTTTATAAGTTGAAGATATTAGGACCCGCCTACCATCTCCCATCATTCTTCTCTGTTCACATTCCAGCTCCTGTCTTTGGTAGTCTACTTTTATCATTTAATTTACTTCCTATACGTAACATTACATGTTATATTTATACACTCTTCTGTAGCATATTTAAGCCCTGAACAGTTTGCCTGTAAGTTAAGTCTGTAGCTGAAAATTAACAAGTAATACCACCAAATGTGCACAATCTCATTCCAAATACCATCCAATATAGATTGTTCTTGAATCTCTACAACCTTCTGTTTTGTGCTGGCTTGGTAACTCTCTATGCCTGCCCTACAGCCTTCATCATGGGAGTTTCTTTCATGACTTTTTGTGGTTAGAACTATAATTTCCTAGATGTCATATATTCTTTTTCTCTTCTTTATTTTATTAGAGCATATTCTCAAATTATTTCCTAAGGAATGATTTATTAGTGGAGGTGTCTAAGTGCATAAGTCCTCATATATAAGGAAATTAATTTTTTTCTTAACTTATATGTTTCATAGTTTAAATAAGTATACAATTCTAAGTCGAGCATCATTTAATCCTTAAAATATTCAACACCCTTTCCAACTCTGTTCTAACATTCTAGTTTATTTTTAAGTGGCCTATGACTGTTCCGCTCCCCACTGACCTACACCTTAGAATAACTTAGAATATTCACTTTATTCCCTATGATTCAGAAATTATGCAATGATATCTAGGCATGAACCATTTCAATTACTAGGCAGGCCTTTTAATTGTGATGACTGATCTTCTGGGAAAATCACCATCTCTTTTTTTTTTTTAATTCTTGAATCCAATTTTTTTTCCCTTGTTCTCTCCTTTTCGGATGGTTATTTGTAAGATATTGTATATCCTAGATTGTCCCTCTGTTTTCTATTCTCAAAAATTTTATCTTCATGATGAAATCACAAAGATTTTCTTGGCTTTGTCTTCCAACTTTAATTAATTAATGTCTTTTTATCTTAATTTTAGCAGCTTTAATTTTCAACAATTCTTTCTTGTTTTGTTACTTTTCATAACATTTTATTCTTGCTTTATGGATGCATTATATTAAAGACTCTTGCACAGATAATACAGAAACCAAAATAGGGAGAAAAAAACATTTTGAAGCTACTCCATAGAGATTCAGTTGTTTATAGATCTTGTCTTTTTTTTTTTTTTTTTTTTTTAATATTGTTAGTCTTCTTTTAAATGTCTGGCAAACCATGGAAGTCTTTTCACGTTTATGGGTGTGGACATAGCACATGTTGTTTGAGACAAGTTAGTCAACAGAGAGATATTCCATTAGGCTAAGGATGCAAAAAACCATCCAGTATGTCTTTAGGACCTACTCTACCTTGTTCTTTTTATTTTAATAATTAGGCCATTATACACTATTCTTTTATCATTATTCTATTAGTATTTCAGGTAAGTTAAATCTGTGTCCTCAATCTACTCTTTGGTCTAGCAGTACATATTTAAAGGGTAATCTTTAATTTTATACCTGAGCAGGGCATTCAGAGTTCACTCTTCATAACTTCTTGGGACGTGTTTCTCACCTCTTTCTGGTAGGGATCCTTAACAGAAATAAATATCAAGAAGCACTATAGAGGAAAGTAGGCTGGGAGTTGACTGATATGATTTCAAGTCCTCTTTTTAAGATTTACTCACTTTAGAATCTTGGATTCATCAGTTTTCTTTTCTGAGATCGAATTTCTTAATTTGACAAAAGAAAATAACAATGTTTGCCTACCTTATAGAGATTTTCTCTAAGTATCAAATAAAAAAGTACATGAAATTATTTGGAAAACTTTTAATATTGTGCACTATACTAGGGATATAAAGGTAAATAAGATGTAGTCCCTGTGAGAAAGCATGTCCCAGCCAATCTTAGAAGACCATCAATGGTGTCAGAATAGAGAGCAATAAATGCTATTAGAAAGAAATATTATTTCAAGCAATTATCACTGATAAAAAGTTTATAGTTTGCAGCTACTAAATGAAGAGCAACTTATCTGTTTTTTTAATAACTTTCCTTTGGGTAGACATCACATTTTACCTATAAGAAGGTAAGTATAGTCTCCGAAAAGTAAAAAGATTTGCTCAAAAGAGAACACCACCAAATAAGAGATAGATCTGGTACTTAAAAATAATTCTCACTAAATCCCTCATTCCTGTTCCCTCACCAAAGATTTACAAAAGTATATTATATTTCAAAAGAAAATGTACAAGATTTAGAAAAAGTGTTATAAAGTAGACAGGAAAGAATAGGCTTTAAAGGGGCCGGCCCTGTGGCATAGTGGTTGAGTGCACGCGCTCCGCTTCAATGGCCTGAAGGTTCAGAGGTTCGGATCCCGGGAGTGCATCGATGCACCACTTGTCAAGCCATGCTGTGGCGGCGTCCCATATAAAGTAGAGGAAGGTGGGCAGAGATGTTATCCCAGGGCCAATCTTCCTCAGCAAAAAGAGGAGGATTGGCTTTGGATGTTAGCTCAGGGCTGATCTTCCTCACCAAAAAAAAAAGAACAGGCTTTAAAGAGCAAATGCTTGTCCTAAAATGAAATGAAATTAATAGTAAAAAATAGCAGTTGATTAGCAAGCTTCTTTAAGATAATGTCAAATAGAGATCTCAGGTGAATTTCTTCAGTGATGACCATAACTTTTCAAGCTAGCAAAGTAAACTTTGAAACTCAGGCTTTTCAACTAGGACAATGCAAAAATTCAGACTACAAGAAAAATAGTGAGAATAGCATTAGCTAAAAGCAGAAAGCCACTGTCCATCTGGTTCTTAAATATGAATCCTGTCATTAGTGACTAGATAGGATCATGTGTATGGATATCAAAATGGTAATAATTTACTAAGACAGGTGCTTTGTCCCAAAGATTCGACTTGTATTCTCCAGAAGTGGTATCTGAGAAATCATCATGAGCAAAAGTCCCAGAAAATAAGAATTATAGCAATCCAGGCTTGAAAAATCAGAAGCATTTACCTGCATAACACAAGTCTTCATGCTGATATGTACCCACAGCCTGGCTAGGTTTATTTTAGCATAGACAATATAAAGAAATAGTAGTTTCAACCGATACAAATAATCCTGGAGAAGATTAAAAATGAGATGTTTAGTTGAATGTGGTCTCACTAATGTTTTGCTAACTGCACTGAAAGTGGACTATTATAAAAGCAAGGGTTTAGATTACTAGATTCTAATTGCTAGTGGGAGATAACTCATTATTTAGTAGTTTAATAGCAGTGACTCCTCCAATCACTGGCACATTATGGTATGGTTTGAGATAGAATGAGTTTCTAATTATTAGACTGCTAACTCATTTCTGTATTGAAATCCTCCAGGCAAAAGGAAGAGGGATCAGGTATTTTGGAGTTGTACTCTGCAACCCAGAGTGACATGAAGTGACCTTCTCCCTTGTACAATTCTTTGAATGGTTTGAGGTTGACAATCAAGCAATGTGCATTGTAGGGCAAAGAGAATATGTCTGGATTAAGGAGAATCTGAATTTTAATGTCAACTCTGTTCTTTACTTAGGTCATTGGTTTTGGTCTGATCATAACTGTTTCCTTATTTCTATGATGAGGCGATTGAACTACTTCTCCCCTAAGGTTCCTTTAGGCGATGGCATTCTATGACCACCTCTACTAATCTAATTGTCAGTATGATTGGTTGTAGATCCTTCCAGCAGTTACTGCCTATAAATCATGACATCAGGTCACTAAAATCTTGTATATTCCCCCTCACATTCACTCTGGGCTTGGCCACGTTACTGTCTTTGGCCAATGGAATGCCAGCAAACATGTTGCAAGCAGAGGGTTAAACGATACTTTGCACTGTGTCTTTCCTTCTTGGGAAACTGGCTTGGAGCTGCCACATTAGAAATCCAGTCCAGCTTACTGGAGGACAAGAGATTTATGTGGAAGGAACCAAGGCACCCCAACTGATAGCCAGGACAAACTGCCAGACGTTTGACTGGGGCCATCTTGGACCTTCCAGCCACATGAGTGCAGCTACAGAAGCAAGCCCAGGCCAAACCAGCAGAAGAACCACCAAGCCAACTGAGAATATCATGAGCAATAATCAATAACTGTTGTTTGAAGACACTAAGTTTTAGGATGGTTTGTTACAGGGCCATAGATAACTGACACACAATTTGAAAAGGGCTTCACGTAAATAGAATACTGAGCTGTAGTTAAAATTAGATGAGACAATTTTTGCTTGATTATTGGAATGTAAGCACTAAAAGAAAAGAGATCTTATCTATCTTGCTTATCACTATGTTGCTAGCACTTAATACAATGTCAACACTGTATTAGTTATGTATTATTGAATGACATATTACCCCCAAACTTGGTGGTTTTTATACAACTGACATTTATTATCTTACAGTTGTTTTAGGAATTCTAGCATAGCTTATCTGGGTCCTCTGTTTCAGAGTCTCACAAAGCTGCAATCAACGTATTAAGGAGAGTTGTGGTTTTGTCTGAAGGCTCAACTCAGGAAGATCTAGATCCAAGCACACTCACGTGGTTATGGGCAGGCTTCAGTTCCTTACAGACTGCTGGCCATGTGGCCAACCGTTCTTTGCCATATGGGTCTATCCAACACCGCACCTTGCTTCATCAAAGCCAGAAAGAAAGAGAGGGTGCCAACAAGGTGGAAGTCTCTGTATTGTGTAACCTAATCATGGAAGAGACATCTCATTACTTGTGCTGTATTCTATTTGTTACTATCTAGGTATAGTTCTCACTCATAGGCAAGGAATAACACAAAGGCATACATTCCAAGAGGTGGGGATTATTGGGGGTCATTTTAGAAGTCTTCCTGTTAAGGTCCGTAATAAATGTTGAATATATTTTTGAAAAGATAAATAAGTGAACAAGCAAGTATGTATTGATCAACAAATATGTGTCAGGCATGGTGCTATGTGCTAGGGATGTTTAGGAGGTAATGACACAGTCCCTGCTTTTTAGAGCATTTAGTAAAGTAAAGGATACAGAGTTGTAAAAATTAAAGCCATACAATAAAAAGTACTAACCTGTGGTTCTTGTGGAATGCATAAGGCACAGATGGAATTCAGATAGAACATGATTAATTTTGTTGGATAAGTCAGGATGAAATTTCTTATGAGTATGGTAACTGAGCTAGGGTTTTAAGGATGATTCATCATTTTCCATCTCTGGAGTTGGGAATAATGAAGAGAAAGACATTTCACATATAGGGAATAACATATTCTAAGGTATGTGTGTGTGTGTGTGTATGAAGCAGACAGTGAAGGACAGAGAGATATTTGCACTGGCAGGGATTTTTCTCCCAAACAAAATGTCCTTTCTTATAAAGTTTGTTGGAGAGCCATCTGTCCCATAGTCTTTAGGTGACCCAATGAAGGTCTATAAGGGAAGGCAGATAGCCTAGTAGGTGGAAAGACAAGAGTACAGATGCAAAGAGGATCCCAGGTGTAATTGATTGCACAGTGGCCCCTATCTCCAGAATTGTTCAAGTTAATTGCACATTGAAGAAAATTGACTAAGTTAGTAGTTTTGAATGAAACTGTTCTAAAACCGATCATTTCAGATGGGAAAGAGGAGGTCCTTTGACACCAGGGCATTTCTGAGGATGTCTTGTGGAGGAGAATCTAATGATCTGTAAACTTTCACATCTGTTGACAGTTGCTTTCCGCTGTTATGATAGCAAAATGAGAGGAAAGTATGATTTTTAAAATAACTGTACTGAAAGATTTATTAAAATTGCACATAGAAGTGAAATACATAAAACTATGGAAGTATCACCTGGGAAGGACTCTCTTACCATGTTTTACATTGGATAAATGAGGTTGGTAAAAGTGGATTTAAAATATTCAAGAGCATGATTCAGATTGATAACTAAATTCAAATCCTGGCTCTATTACTTACTAGCTATGGGTCCTTGGGTAAGTCCCTTAACATCTATGAGCTTAAGAATCCCCATCTATAAAATTGGAATATAACTACTCACTGATTTGTGTTGAGAAGTCAATGAGAATGACTATAAAAATGCCCTAACTTAATAAATATTTGTTTCTTTCTTTTTTTGTTATGTGCCCCAAGGTTTGGGGAAACATACCTTAGAATGCCTCCTATTTTGACCTCCACTACCCCCTCCTCACATACTTCATAATTAGACAGCGTTGTCTTTGACAGTGTTGCCACTTGACCAAAAATCTGTTGTTGAGAACATTCCCCAAAAGGTAAGTTGGCTCCAAGTCAAGTCAGCAAAGGTGATTGTCTCCCAAGATCCTTAATACTAGTTAAGTCTTGAACTGTATCATTGAGAGGGTGAGGCAAAGAGAAGACCAATTTAATCCAAAGAGAGACCTGTTGAGCATCCAATTATGAGTGGCCATAATTGCAATTTTCCAAGGCCAGATACACATTAAGGGCTTATTTGTCTAGATCAAAGACTCTGAAATCCTTATGGGAGATGGCTTTGCTTCTGGTGCTTATTAGGAAAGGTTATCTGTTCATTCTCTGAGTTCCAGAACTGTGCTTCATGCCATCTCAAATGGCATATATTCTAGCTAAGAGCAAAATGCAGCATAAACAGATAGAATGTGCCCAGGTTCAGTATTTGGGGTAGGGCAAGCATAGAATTGGACATGTTAGATACACCTGGAAATTTTTGACCAGAACCTAATATTACATCTGATTTCTGAAGGCAAAGGTAAGAGACAAGTGGCAAGAATTAAATCAATCAAGCAGTGTTAGAAAATGTGTATGTGTGATGGCTATAGTTTAAAATGAATGAACGAGATGTACTAGTGGATTGCAAACTAGAGGGAAGAAGAAATTTTCTTCTAATCCCTCCAAATGATTGTCCAGTCTCATACTCAACATTTTTAGGCAGAAAAATTGGCAATTAAAACAAAATGAAAGAAAATCCATAAATGTTAATAAGAAGCTCTTACTGGTAGATAGAAACTACCTTCATGGACCATGAGCCCAGCATTCCTGGTTCTTTCTTCCTCTTCCATTTGACAGCTTTTTAGAGACCCTACTGCATTCCCTCCCCCATCACCACCATCACTACCACCCTACACTCATAATCCTCTCTCACCCAGGCTTCTTACCTCAAATTCGCTTAACCACTACACATATTATGACTTTAAGGTGTTTCCTCATTCTGGTCATATGCCTGTCTTTCTCCAGAAAAAGGATAGGCATGAAGTACTTGACTCTGCTACTTCTGGATATGGTTTCCTTAATTTTGCTGATTTTCAGTTCCATAAGAATAAACAATGCAGCAATTGCCTAACTTGGATATGAAAGTTGTTGGAGGGGATGATATGAGAGCCTGTGTATAAGGAGACTATAGAATATCTAAGATACAGCAAGAATGAAATAATTGCTGGTTATTACTGTTACTGCTGGTGTTATTAGTAGCACAATATTAGTATCATTGTGTGACTATGACTGCTTCCCTTTTTAAACTGCAAGCTTCTTGGGGATGGAGCTTTGGTTTTCTTTATGCATGTCTTCCTCAGTACCTAATATAGGGTCTCAATATATAAGATGACCAAAAATTTTGGCAGCTTGGATGATAGTTAGAAAAGAAAGGCTAAATATGAGTTGACAATATAGAAAAAAAGGATGTTGGAAAGCTTCTCCAAGAAAATCTTGGGAGAGCAGTTAAGAAGGATAATGCCCCATTCTCAGCACAAACCCATCATTTAATTTTAATGTATAGTACATCAAGGTAAAGTAGACTTCATGGATTCTGGGACTGAAGCCACTGATTTAATGTTAGCACTCTGAGTTGTTATGTGGAACCAAGTTTAAATACTCCTGATTGGCTGTCCACCCTATATTCAGATTCACTGAGCATCTACACAGACTTCTCTTTTTTTGGAAGGAAAGCCCTGGCTGGAGGATGCAGGAAAAGTTATACATTGCCTATTGGGCAGCTGAGGAAAGTGTTACAATTTATAGTCACCCACAGGTCCCTTGAGCTGTTTAGGCAGAGACAGAAACCACACATAAGCAACTCTCCAAGCCAACACGCGGTGGTCCTTTTTATTGATAATTATCTCTTACATATCTGAATAAGCTTGGGCCCTTGAAGGTGTAGAAAATGCCCCGGAGGTATAGCTAGCAAAAATTAACACTCCGCTGCACATCCTAATTAGGATTTAATTAGGGAATTAAAAAAAATGCCAAGCACATGTTTTTAGCAAGTACATAATCACTGACTTATTGCTTGTAGGTTTTCTACATATTTTTCATTGTAAATATCCAATTATAATTGTCATTTAGGTCAGACTTGAAGAATTCAAAGTCTTATTCAAAATAATGAGAATTTGTTTCCTTAAGCATAATGTCTTCCAGTATAGTTTTTACGTCTTTTAATTTACTATGTAGTCTACACAGTTCCCTCTCCTAGCATAGAATCTAGGTGGTGTTTTCCTCAAGACGTGATGTATTACTCTTGCACAAAGCCCCGCATCTTGTATTTACAACCAGTGCATAAGAAAAAAAACGTGACAACTGCATCTGTGTCCTCGTTCCTGAGAGATTTGTAACAAAGCATGACTGTAAAACAGGTCTCCTTTCCATAGTGAATGCTCTGTGTATGCCTCCAACTCTGACCAAACTTTTAGAGTGATTTATAGCAGATCTGTTTTGACCTGCTCCTGATAATATTCAAATTGAAGTCACAGTTAGAAAAGAAAGTGATATGTGCCATGTGAGTTCCACTAAAGCTAAAGAAACTGTTCCAAGTTTGATTTGTGACCACTGTCATCAGCTTTTAAAAGCCACAGCTGATGGAGAATAATGCTTGATGTTGATTTCTTAATCACACTACCATTATGGAAATAATAGGTTGCCACAGTAATAATCATTACCCCCTTTCTGATGGTATTTCAGTGCCTTTTACAGCCACTTCTAATGACCATTGAACTGTTTGGTCTAATGAGTGAGAAAACTCCAACATCTTCATTCAAAGTCACTAATGATAATTGTCACCTATCACCCCATTCTCCAGGGCTCAGAAAGAATGTCCACTGAATCCCATTATCATCACTGCAGGTTCACATCCCAATCTTACCAGACTCAAGTAATTAGGCTTAATTTATACCTGATCCCATGATGGCTGCAGTCATTTCTCTCAAATTCATGTTGTCTGTTGCGTCTGAATATCACTCAATCTAGAAACATTTTTAAAGCTTATATTCAAAAAGTCATACATATGATTAGTGACAACTTTAATGTCAGTAACCAGTGAAAAATTTATAACTACATTAATTTTTACAGTATGGAGTACTGGTTAAGAGGAAGGCATCTGAAATATAATAGACCTAGATTTGCAATCCTTGTATATCTCTTAATAGTTCTTATAACTCCAGGCAAGTAAGCTTCTCTAAGGCCCAGTGTTCTGCCTCTAAAATGGGAATAAGAATAATGCTTCCTTGATATGGTGGTTGTATTAAACCTAAAAATGGTAGCTATTATTATATCATCATCATCATTATTACCATTATTATTCCCACCTCATATGCGTCTCCTTTTTATAGACAACAAAAAGCCCCATACAGTTATCAGAATAAGTACATAATTTGGATTCTTTTGATGTGAAACCAATAATCCAGCCATGAACATGGAGTGGATTGTTTGGATCATTGCTGTGGGTCTATCTGTGAGCAGCAACTGAATCTTTAAGCTTCTATTCTAAACATACCCGGCCTGAGTTAGAAGAGCTGACAAGTGTTTGAAAAACATGAATAAAAGGGGTAAAGGAGGAAAGCAGCTAATAAATAGAATACACACTAGGTATAAGGCACAGAGCTATGAATTTTCATTTACTCTTTCTTATTTATTTTCACGAAAAAATCATATGAAGGAGATAGCAATATTTCTATTTCAAAACTAAATAAACTAAACTTATAGAGGTAAAGTAAGTCGAATTTCAAAGAGCTAATAAGCAGTAGAAATGGTGTGGCTCATTCCAAGCCTTGATTTAAAGATACATGAGCTGTATGACCTTTTGAAGAATTCATGAAGTGCAATCTGGTTAAAGCATACACTTAGAGAATGAATCCACAGAATGTATGGAGGGAAGCAACAATAACATGTGCAGCATAAATTTACTGGTGTTGGAGACATCAGACACCAGGACGTTTCTTTGTGTACTTGTAAAGAGAAAAATACAGTAATGTAAACACGGCATACAAAAGTAGGAAATTAATCTTTTGACCATATGGATATTGATCAGATTAGAATTTAAAACACTTGCCCATTTTTTTCATATACATAACATAAAAAAGAAAAGGTGAATATTTTGGAAAATGGAATATGAAGACATAATGATGTGATAGGAGCTATGTCATGTTAGAGATTATCATGGCAAAATCTAGAAAGGAGACTGTTTAATTTTCATAATAGAAGGTTATTTCAGAGGGGCATAGATCTATCCTCAATACTCTGAAGTTAGAAACGCAAACACATTTTCAAATCACCTTCATAATTAAGATGATTTATTGTAAAATGTAATTCTCTCTTATTAAAAATATCAAGACTTGGCTAGGAAAAAATGATATGGTTTCCACCTCCACTCTGACAGTAATTCAACATTAATGTTGTTAATTATCATTTTATAGTTATAGATGATTGCAAAAATGGCCACAATATTTTACCTTCTCCTGTCAAGAGATGACCCTATTTCGCCACCCCTTAAATATGGCTGACCTTGTGATATCCTAATCATGTGAGAATTCTAAGCCCAGGCCTCAAGAGACCTTGAGGTCTCTTGAGCATCCACTCGAGCTTCATTTGGACTCTTCTGACTTCCATGTGAACAAGCCAAGGCAAGCCTGCAAGGAGATGAGAGATCAAATGGAGAGAGCATCCTGTTCCAGGTATATCATAAGACCATCCAGCCCCAGGCCACCCACCAAGTGACCACAAATGCAAAAACCTTAGCTAGTATCAGCTAAGCCAGGCTCAAACCTGAAGAAATTCTCAGCCTAAATTGGTGATCCACAAATCATAAGCTAAATAAATATTGTTATTTTAACTTACTATGTTTTGGGGTGGTTTGTTATGCAGCAAATGCTAACTGATAAAAATTAGTTCAAACTATTCCAATGTGCTGGTGTTATGAAATGCTTCCAAAAATACAATAATATTTTAATATTTTGAGACACTTTAGGAACTCTTTACAACTTTCCTACAGAAATATTTTTGTTTAATTTTTGAGTAGGAAATGCATACATATGATTCAAAATTCAAAGTTACAAAAGTATATAAAATAAAATTCTCCTTCTTCTGTCTATTCCCCATATATTCAGTTTTCTTACTCAATAGAAATTATATTATTGGCTTCTAAGTATACTTCCAAGGATATTTTAAACTTATAAAACATATGTGTTCTTTGTGATACACATCTTCTGCATCCATCTTCTTATAGATATCTTCTAAGCTAACTCCCTCATCATTTTCAAGTCATGTCTCATATATTACTTTCTTTTTAATTTATACTTTATCTTCTTAGAGCAGTTTTAGGTTTATGGCAAAATCAAGAGGAAGAAACAGAAATTTCCCAAATACTCCCTGTCACCACACATTTGTAGCCTTCCACATTGTCAACATCCCTCATGAGAGGGGCACATTTGTTACAATTGATGAACCTACACTTACACATTATAATCATCCAAAGTCCATAGTTTATATTATGCTTCACTCGGTGTTGTGCATTCTATGAGTTTGGACAAATGTGTAATGACATATATCCATCATCGTCGTATCATACAGAGTATTTTCACTGCCTTAAAGATTCTCTGTGCTCTACCTATTCATCCCTCCCCTACTCCCCAACCTTTTGCAACCACTCATCTTTTTACCATCTTCATAATTTTGCCTTTTCCAGAATGTCATAATGTTGGAATAATACAGTATATAGCCTTTTCAGATTGGTTTCTTTCACTTAGTAACATGCATTTAATGTTCCTCCGTGGCTTTCATGGCTCAATAGCTAACTTATTTTATTTATTTATTTATTTATTTATTTATTTATTTATTTATTTATTTATTTATTTATTTATTTATTTATTTTATGAGGAAAATCAGCCTTGAGCTAACATCCATGCTAATCTTCCTCTTTTTGCTGAGGAAGACCAGCCCTGAGCTAACATCTATTACCAATCTTCCTCCTTTTTCCCCCCAAAGCCCCAGTAGATAGTTGTATGTCATAGTTGCACATCCTTCTAGTTGCTGTATGTGGGACGCCGCCTCAGCATGGCAGGAAAAGCGGTATGTCGGTGTGCGCCTAGGATCCGAACCCGGGCTGCCAGCAGTGGGGCACGCACACTTAACCACTAAGCCTTGGGGCCGGCCCAATAGCTAACTTATTTTTGGCATTGCCTAATATTCCATTGTCTGGGTGTACCATAGTTTATTTATCCACTCATGTACTGAACAACACCTTGGTTGCTTCCAAATTTTGGCAGTTAGGAATAAAGCTATTATGAACATCCATGTGCAAGTTTTTGTGTGGACATAAGTTTTCAACAATTTTGGATAAATACCAAGGAGCAAAATTGCTGGATCGTATGGTAAAAGTATGTTTAGTTTTGTAAAAAATAAAAACCGTCAGATTGTCTTGCAAAGTGACTGTATTGTTTTGCATTCCCACAATGTATGAAAGTTTCTGTTGCTCCACATCCTTGCCAGCATTTGGTGTTAGTGTTCTGGATTTTGGCTATTCTAACAAGTGGATGGTATCTCATTGTTGTTTTAATTTGCATTTCTCTAATGACATAGCATGTGAAGTATCTTTTCACATGCTTATTTGCCAGTTGTATAGCTTCTTTGGTGAGGTGTCTTTCAAGGTCTTTGACCTATTTTTTACTCAATTTGTATTCTTATTGTTGAATTTTAAGAGTTATTTGTATATTTTGGATAACAGTACTTTTTCAGATATGTCTTTTGCAAATATTTTCTCCCAGTCTGTGGCTTCTCTTCTCATCTCCTGACATTATTTTTCACAGAACAGAAAATTTTAATTTTAATAAAGTCTAGCTTATCAATTATTTCTTTCATGGGTCATGCTTTGTTACTGTATCTTAAAAATCACCACCATACTCAAGGTCATCTAGGTTTCCTCCCATGTTATCTTCTAGGAGTTTTATAGTTTTGTATTTTACATGTAAATCTGTGATACATTTGAGTTAATTTTTGTAAAGAGTGTAAGATCTGTGTCTAGATTCATTTTTTGCATGTGATTGTCTAGTTGGTCCAGTGCTATTTGTTGAAGAGACTATCTTTGCTCCATTGTATTGCTTTTGCTCCTTTGTCAAAGATCAGTTGGCTCTATTTATGTGGGTCTATTTCTGGGCTCTCTATTCTGTTCCATTGATCTCTTTGTCTATTCTTTCACCAATATTGCACTATCTTGACTATTGTTGCTTTATTGTATGTCTTGAGGTTGGGTAGTGTCAGTGTACAACTTTGTTCTTCTATAAATATGTGTTGACTATTCTGGATCTTTTACCACTCCATATAAACTTTAGAATCAGTTTGTCAGTATCCACAAAATAACTTGCTTGGATTTGATTGAGATTGCATTAAATCTATAGATCTAGTTGAGAAGAACTGACATCTTGACAATATTGGGTCTTCCTATCCATGAACATGGAATATCTCCGCATTTATTTAGGTCTTCTTTGATTTTTTTCATAATATTTACTGAATGTAAGGTAATGTTTCTTGGTGTTATGAGGAATAAAATTATTAAACAGACATTGTCTTTGCTCTCAAATTGACTAAAGACTGATGGAGGTGATAGAGAGGTATATCATAAAATGCTTCCACATACTAGATTATTGATTAATTGTTGAAACAAAGCTGCTAAAAAGGATTTACACTAACTTAATGAATTAGAATATTAGTTGCATAAATGAATGAAAGCCTACGCACTTACTCTGAACCTGATACCAAGGGATAATTTTGTTTTTTTTTAATGAAGTTTTCCTTAAGAGATTTTTCTCAACTTCAAGATGTGGTCATTCATTTAACAAACACTGATTGAGCACCTACTATGTGCAAGAAATATACAAGGTGCTTGAAGTATACCTAAATAAGGCACGAAATTACCCCTTTCCTCATGGAACTTATGAGGACAGAGGCAAATATTAACTATGATAAATAAATAATACACATAGTAAATTAGAAAGTGATATGTGCTATAAAAAAATTAAAGCTACTAAGGAGGATCAGGTTGTTCTGGGAGTTAGGTTGCAAATTAAATAGGGAGATTAGGATAGACTTCATTGAAAATGTAATATCTATAGCCAGGCTAACTAAGAAAAAAGACAGAGGACATAAATCACTAATATCAGAAACGGAAGAGGTGGCATCACTACCAAACCTATGGACATTAGAAGGACAATAAAGGAATAATATAAACAACTCTTTGCCCAAAGATTTAATAAACTAGATGAAATAGGCTTATAAATATTAAAGAAATTGTATCAATTATTAATAAGCCCCCCAAAACAGAAAGCACCAGACTCAGATGGATTCACCGATGAATTATACTAAACATTTAAGGAAGAAATTATACCAATTCTCTACAATCTCTTTCAGAGGATAGAAGCAAAATGAATACTTCTTAACTCATTCTATGAAGTCAGCATTACTGTAATACCAAAACAAGACAAAGACATTATAAGAAAAGAAAACTACATACCAATATCTCTCATGAACATAGATGTAAAAATCTTGAATAGAGGGCCAGCCCAGTGGCATAGTAGTTAAGTTCACGCACTCTGCTTCAGCAGCCCAGGGTTCACTGTTTCGGATCCCAGGTGTGGACATACACACTGCTCATCAAGCTACGCTGCGCAGCATCCCACATACCAAGTAGAGGAAGACTGGCACAGATGTTAGCTCGGGGACCATCTTCCTCACCAAAAAAAAAAAAAAAAATCCTCAATAAAATATTAGCAAATCGAATCCAACAATGTATAAAAAGAATTATATATTATGACCAAGTGGGATTTATCCCAGGTGTGCAAGGCTTATTCAACATTCAAAACTCAATTAATCTAATCCATCACATCAACAGGTTAAAAAAATCACATGATCATATCAATAGACGCAAAAAAGCATTTGATAAAATCTGTTCATGATAAAACCTCTCAGTAACCTAGTGATAGAGGGGAACTTCCTCAACTTGATAAAAAAATAACCACAGAAAAACCTTACAGCTAACAACATACTTAATGTGAGAAACTTGAAGCTTTCCCTCTAAGATCAAATACAAGGCAAAGATATCCTCTTTCATCACTCCTTTTCCAGATTATACTGGAAGTTCTAGCTAAGGCAACAGGGAAGAAAAGAAAATACATGTTATTGTTATTAGAAAGGAAGAAATAAAACTATCTTTATAGATGATGTGATTGTCTACTTAGAAAATAAAAATGAATGAATGAATTAAAGAATTAGAAAAAGGTAAGTATCGTTAAGAGTGGCATAGACAAATTGCTCATGATTTAGTAGAAAGAATAATTACTTTCTATTGGAATAACAGGGAAGATTTCCTAGAAGAGAGGGTACTTGATTTGTGCTTTGAAGGATCTATACAACCTAGGTTAAGAGGCAGATAAGCTAGCTGTTGAGCAAAGAAACTGTGGTCATAAAGAACAAGGCACATACAAAGAGGAAGCTGCTAAAGGTGGACCATAGATGGCCCTGAAAACTAATTTAATATGTCAATCTGATGAATGTTTTTCCACGTGTGCTTTTTGTGAGGTACAGTGCTCAGCAAGACACTTAGAGTATGGCTAATTAACATTTCATTGTGTTGATGAAAGTGATCTTCATTGCTTTACGGATATATTTTCACCCCACGATGGTATATCTTTTGTTTTTAAGGTCTTCCTTTATTGGAGAAATGTAATATATAAATACATATTATATGATACTGATTTTTTTGAAGTGAGTATTATTAATATGAGTGACATAGTTTGATTTCAGAAAACAAAGATTTGTAAAGCTGACCAGTGGGAGTGCATTTGTGATATAAATAGACTCCAAAATATTATTCTCTGAGTGAAAAGAGTTATTTTTGCCCAGTGGTAAAGTGTAGATTCCATTTTTTTGGATCCTGTTGGTAACCACATACAATGTTTTCAGTCCTGCTTCTAAAGGAAGAAAGTTGTTATTTTCCTACATTCAGAGAACATGCTGATCAAGCTGATGTTCAAGTACAACCCTCTTTATATTTGTGGTTGTAAGCTGGAGCGCTGGTTTCCAAGGATGTGTGCAATACTTGCGAATGAAAGAAAGCAAATAAAATGAGGTCATAAAAAAGGATGAAAACTTTATCTCCAAAGGGTCTTGTTTCAAAGTTGGGATGGTTTTTCCACTAAGAGACATGATAGATTCTTCTAACACTCTAGTCTTTATTAGACAATTAGAACTGGAGGGGTCATTGGAAAATCACTGGTTGAGCATTCTTCATATGGAATAAAAGAAAAGAACAGTTCAAAAAAAATGACACATCGGGGGCCGGTCGATGGCGTAGCAAAGTGGACGCGCTCTGCCTCGCCGGCCCGAGGTTCGGACCCCGGGCAGGCACTGATGCACGACTAGTCAAGCCATGCTATGGTGGCGTCCCATATAAAGTAGAGGAAGATGGGCACAGATGTTAGCCCATTGCCAATCTTCCTCAGCAAAAAAAAAAGAAAGAAGAGGATTGGCATTGGATGTTAGCTCAGGGCTAATCTTCCTCACCAAAAAACAAACAAACAAAAAGATGACACCTCAGAGAATATGTTAGTATTAGAGCTGGAAAAAGAAATAATAGAACATTATCTTTGAAGAATGAAGCAATTAACAGGAAATGAGAAGAAGGTACTTGTTCCATGGATGCCAGGCAAAAAGAATCTTGAGAAATTCTGAGGCTAAGTGTTTCAGGATTAAGATCATGAAAAGAATTTGGGTGCCAAATATTTTAGGGGCAAACCAAATGTAATTTTTTTAAAGCTTTATAAAAGTATACTTACATGCATCAAAATTCACCGATTATAGGTGTATAGTTTGATGAGTTCTGGTCAGTGAATAGAGCCATGCAACCACTAACAAAATCAGGTTTTAGAACACTTCCATCATTCCCTAAAATTGCCTCATGCCACTTTTCAATCGATCCTTGGTTCAAGAGAACCACATATTTTCTTCTGTGCTTTAGTTTTGCCTTTGTAGAACTTTCATATAAATAGAATCAAAGAATATATAGTCTTTTGTGTCTGGTGTCTTTCACATCATATTTTTGAGATTTATCCACATTATTAAATTACCAAGAGTTTGTACATTTTTATTACTGAGTCGTATCCCATTGTATGAACATACCACATTTTATTTATCCATTTTCCAGTTGATAACTATTAGCTTCTTTACATTTTTTGGCAATTATAAATAATGCTGCTATAAACATTTGCATACATGTCTTTGTGTGGAGGTGTTTTTATTTCTCTATAGTGTAGATACTTAGGCTGGAAATTGTTGGCTTTCATACTAGGAAGTTTTAAGAATGAAACCAAACTAATTTCCTAAGTGGCAGTACCATTTTGAATGCCCACACTCATTATAATGAAGGCATCAGTTCTACATTCTCACCAACACTTAAATTGTCAGTCCTTTTAATTCTGTTTATTCTAACAGTTCTATAGTGATATTACATTTTCTATTTAATGTACATTTCCCTCATGACCAACAATATTGAACATCTTTTCCTGTTCTTGTTGGCTTTATTCTTGGTGAAATATCTTTTATCCATCTTTATTTATTTCTCAAATTGGATTATTCTCTTATTATTGAGTTGTAAGAGTTCTTTATATATTCTACATTCAAGTCCTCTGTCAGATATATTTTTTTCTCAGTCGATGGGTTACCTTTACCTTTCTTTTTTAATTGTGTGTTTACATCAGCAAAAGCTTTAACTTTGATGAAGTCTGAATTTTTCTCTTAAGATTTGTACTTTTTGTTTCCAATTCAAGAAATGCTAGGTTAACCCAAAATCACTAATATTTTCTCCTAAAAATTTTACATTTTTTTGCTCTTCTATTTACAGCTATATCCCATTTTGAATTAATTTTTGTATATGGCTTGATTAAAGTGTCAAAATTTATCTCCATATGGACATTCAGTTATTTCAAGACCATTTATTGAAAAGACTATCACTTATCCATTTATTATTTTGACATTTTTGTGTGAGACTGTTTCTGGACTCACAATTCTGTTCCATTGATCTACCTGCTGTCATTGTGCCAATACAATAATGTTTTGATTACCGTAGCTTTATAGTAAAACTTCAAATCAGGAATGGTAGTCTTCCAACATTGTTCTTCTTTTTATTTAAATTATTTTGACTATTCTAGGTCCTTTGAATTTTCATGTCAATTTTAGAATCAGATTCTCAATTTGATTTTAAAATCCTGCTGGCATTTTGATTGTGATTGCTTTGACTTTATAGATTCAAAAGAAGAGTTGTCCTTTTAACACTGTTAAATCTTTCCTTCTAGGAACATGGTATATCACTCCATTAATTTAGGTCTTCTTTAATTTCTCTCATTCCTATATTTGTAGTTTCAGTATACAAGTTTGGCATACCTTTATTAAATTTATTACTAAATATTTTATTTACATTTTTGATTTGTAGTTGTGCTTTTATTGATTGATGTGATTGTGTGCTTTTATTGATTGTGATTGTGTTTTATAACTTTATTTTAACTTTCATTTTCAGATTGCTTACTAATTAGTTTTTGAACATTGATATTGTATGCTGTGGGTATGTGTATATGCAAATGTCATATGTGTATTTACACACACACTTTTTCTTAAGGTGACTCCAATTAATTACCCCAATTTGTGATCACTGATAGAAAGTCTTGGGCAAATAATTGACTGAATGCAAGCATTATGTTATTTGAGGTGACTATTATAACATGAAGTACTATTAAAACTATAAAGAATGCATTACAAAATAGAGACACGTACTTTTTTTAGTTTTTGTTAAATACATAAAACTCTAGTAATTCTTTAACATTTTGTTTTTGGTTTTTTTTTTTTTTTTTTTTAGTGAGAACACAAGTTCTACTATCTTGGCAAATTTCAATTATACAATACAGTCTGATCAACTATGGTCACCATGTTATTATTAGATAAACAGATCTTATTCATCTTTTTTTTTTTTTCCAGAAGATTTTCCCTGAGCTAACATCTGTTGCCAATCCTCCTGCATTTTGTATGTGAGCCACTGTCACAGCATGGCCACTGATAGATGAGTGATGTAGGTCCACACCCAGGAACTGAACCCAGGCCACCAAAGTGGAGCATGGCAAACTTAACCACTAGGCCACTGGGGCTGCCCCATTATTCATCTCTTTTTAATAACAAAATGTTTATTTTGCAAAGAATCTAACAAAGTCAACATGCAATTTTAGATCTGGAATATATTCATAAGGCAGATGAAAGACAAAAGTATAAGATAAAGGAATAAGACCTATCTCGGATGACTATGGAATGTCCAGAAATTATTTTTGAGTGAAAAAAGCAGCATAATGTAAATAGCACAATGCTACTGTCGTAAAACTGAAAAATGTAAAATTGAAAAACTTCATGTATATATGGGTTTATGTGATATAAACCTCTACAGAGTTTTATGTCAATGAGGAAAATATGTACTAAAATATGTACTAAATGATACATGGGGAAACAAGGCAGGAGCACAACTAGGAGAAAATAAGAAAAAAAAGGAACTTAAAATAGGTAAGTTAATAAAATTGTGTATTTATGTAATACAAGCATGCTTTTCTACATAAATTAAAATACAAGAAATGCTTATAATGATGGCCACTATTTATATATTCTTCATTATTTCCTGGGAGCATGCTTCCAAATTCCATTCAATCCTTACCCAGGTTCCAGGACATGCTGTCATTATCCTCATTTAACAAATGAGGAAATGAAGGTTAAGAGCACTTCATTCACTTGTCAAAGTTCACACAGCTGGAAAGTGGTCGAGTTGAGAGTTATACCCAAGCAGCCTGACTATGGCTTATTTTCTTTCCCAATGTTATACCAATATTTCTTTTTTTTTTTCCCCAGCTTTATTGAAGTTTATTTGACAAACAAATTTGTAAGATATTTCAATCATACAAAGTGATGATTTGATACGTAAACATTGTGAAAAGATTCCCATCTTCGAGCTAAAACATGCATCACCTCCCATTTTTATCTTTTGTGTGTATGTGAGAACATTTAAGTTCTACTCTTAGCAAATTTTAATTACACAACACAGTATTATTAACTATAGTCACCTTGCTATATATTAGACCCTCAGAAATTATTCAGCCTACAACTGAAAGTTTTGACCCGTTACCAACCTCTCCCCATTTCCACCACACCCCATCCCCTGGCAGACACATATCTACCCTCTGTTTCTATGAATCCAACTTCTTAATTTTAGATTCCAAATATGTGATACCATGCACTATTTATCTTTGTCTCTTTGCCTTATTTCACATAGCATAATACCCTCCAGATACATCCACGTTGTTGCAAACAACAGGAATTCCTTATTTTCTAAGACTGAATAATATTCCATTGTGTGTGTGTGTGTGTATGTATATATGTATTTTCTTGATTGGTTCTTCCATTGATGGACACTAAGCTTGTTTCCAAACCTTGGCTATTTTGAATAATGCTTCAATAAACATAGGAGTACAGATATCTCTACGAGATAATGGTTTTGTTTCCTATGGGAGAATATCCAGAAGTGCCATTATTTTCCATATACTGTTCTCCATAGTGGCTATATGATTTTACATTCCCACCAACAGTATCCAAGTGTTCTCTTTTTCACAATTTGCCAGCATTTATTACCTCTTTTCTTTTTTGCCATAGACGTCCTAACAGGTGTGAAGTGATATCTCACTGGGGTTTTGATTTGCATTTCCCTGATTAGTAATGTTGAGCACTTTTCATGTTCCTGTTGGCCATTTGTATGTTTTCTTTGGAAAAATGTCTATTCAGGTCCTTTGCCCATTTTTAAATTGATTTATTTGTTTGTTTTTGCTATTGAGTTGTATGAGTTTCTTATATATTGATATGCTAAAATTCATATTTTAGAAAGAAGTTTTTATTGAGCAGGTAGATAGTGGAATATCATAGGTTAGAAATAAGGGCTAGTATGGATAGTTAGATTAATACAATTCCAGAAGAAATAGAGAAATATAAAGTATCACCTGAAGAACTGATACTAAAGAGAAAAATAAAATACGATTTTAAGAGATATTAAGATGGGAGTGACGTCAGCATTGTGGCAGAGTGAGCTTCCCCCATTGAACTCTCCCCCTCTAAGACACAACAAAAAGGACATTCATATTCCAACAGAAGCTATTCACACAACACAGGGGACGTCTGAGGCACCCTGGCAGCCATACACCAGAGGACTGAGGTGCTGGAATCCCCAGAGTAAGTGGAAGGAGGTAAGAGGAGCTCCATTCCTTCCCCAAGGACTGCGACCCAGAGACTGAGACCACGTGGCTCTCAGAGGAGGGAGGGGGTGGCTCGCCACATGAAAACCAGTGCTCTCCAAGACCCCTCACAGCCCAAGGAGATCCCCCTATGGAGGGAGCAGAACTGTTGAGAGGGTAATTTCAACAAGCTAGCCCCTCAGGTGACCAGAGAGCAACAGCAAGGCGAGAAACCTCTGAGATAGGGGAGGCAAAAGTAAGTGTCCATCCCCGAACTGGCACTTCAGCACAGTGGCACTTCAGCTCAGCCCCATCTCCAGAGGCAGTGGCCCCCAGGCACCAGGGTCCCACCAGCAGGGGCAGCGTGACCATGCCCCACCCCCACAGGCATCAGCCCCCAGGTGCCCAGACCCAACCAGCAGCGGGACGAGCCTGCACCCCCGCACCAGAGGCAGTAGCATCTCAGTACCCACCACACCACAGCCATGGCCCCAGCTACCCCACAGTCCAGCCAGCTGGACCAAGCCATGGCCCCAGCTTCCCCGGCTCCTTCCGCTGGACCGTGCCCCACCCCCAGCTCCTTCGGCTTGACTGCCCCCTCCTTCTTGGGCTCCAGCTGCTTTGGCTTGGCCTGTGCTCAGGCTCCAGCTGACTTGGCACCAGCAACTTCCGTCCACTGCACTCTAGTTCCAGCTTCTTCAGCCCAGCGGTGCTCCAGCTCCTTTTTCTTCAGCCCAGCACACTCCAGTTCCAGCTTCTTTGGCCCAACGGCCCTTCAGCTGCAGCTGCTTCAACCCACCTGCACCCAAGAACCAGCTGCTTCAGCCTAGCTGCGCTCCAGCTGTTCCCATGCTTCTGCCCCAGCAGCCTCCACTCAGCCACAGCACAGATGAGCCAGGGGCTGATGAGAGTGCCCGCGGATTGAGGTGGTCCAGAATACACAGGCCTTGACCCCTACTCAGCGGCAGCAAGAGGAAACTGTGACCATATATTTTCACTATGAGGAAAAGTAAGCCAACACAGACAGGCACCATACAAAAATATATTAGATCTCCAGACCAAAAGGAAAATGACAAGCACCCAGAAGTCTACCCGGAAAGCACAGAAATGTATATTCTTAATGACAGAGAATTTAAAATAGCCATCATAAAAAAGCTTAATGAAATACAAGAAAACACAGACAGAGATTTCAATGAAATCAGGAGTTTCTTCACAAAAGAGATTGAAACTATTAAAAAAAAAATCAGAAATCTTGGAGACAAAAAACACAATAGAGGAGATAAAGACAAATCTGGAGTCCTTAAGCATCAGAGCTGACAATATGGAGGAAAGAATTAGCAATATTGAGGACAGCAATGCAGAAATGCTCCAGATGGAGGAGGAAAGAGAACTAAGACTAAAAAGAAATGAAGAAACTCTGCGAGAAATATCCGACTCAATTAGGAAATCCAACATAAGAATTATAGGTATTCCAGAGGGAGAAGAGAGGGAAAAAGGAACAGAGAACTTGTTCAAAGAAACAATATCTGAGAACTTCCCAAACCTGGGGAAAGAACTGGAAATACCAGTGAATGAAATCAATAGATCTCCTAAATATATCACTATGAAGAGACCCTCTCCAAGGCATATAGTAGTAAAGCTGGCAAAAGTCAATGACAAAGAAAAAATATTAAGGGCAGCTAGACAAAAAAAAAATAACATACAAAGGATTTCCTATCAGGCTTGCAGCCAATTTCTCTACAGAAACTTTACAGGCTAGGAGAGAGTGGAACAATATATTCAAAATTCTGGAGGACAAAAGCTTTCTGCCAAGAATACTCTATCCAGCAAAAATATCCTTCATATATGATGGAGAAATGATAACTATCCCAGATAAAAAAAAGCTAAGGGAGTTCTTTGCCACAAGACACCCATTATAAGAAGTGCTCAAGAAGGCCCTCATCCCTGAGGAAAAAAAGTGAAAGGGGATTCAAAGTTTTGAACAAGGAGGAAAATAGGTAGACAAAACCAGAAAAATTGCAGTCCTCTATCAAAACAGATTAGCAAACACTTAATTATAAAACCAAAGATCAAGGGAAGGTAAGCACCAAGAATAAATATAACCTCATCATGTTAAACACGAACTCACAACACAAGAAGGAATAAGATGTGACAACAATAATGTAGAAGGGAAAGAGGAAGGGGATTGAATTGACTTAGTCTAAGAGAATAAGAGGCCATCAAAAAATAGACTATCACATCCACGAGATTTTTCGTATAAACCTCATGGTAACCACTAACCAAATAATCATAACAGAATGACACATGATAAAGAAAGAGAAAACTAAGACAACCCCCATACAGAACTACCAAACTAAATTTGCAGTCTGAAACACATGGGATGAGAAAGAAAAGCAATGCAAAAGAACTGGAAAAAGAGCGATAAAATAACAACAACAAGCCCCCATACATCAATACTTACCCTAAATGTAAATGGACTGAACTCTCCAATCAAAAGACACAGAGTGGTGGGATGGATTAAAAAACAAGACCCAACAATATGCTGCCTCCAGGAAACACATCTCAGCTCTAAAGCCAAGCACAGGCTCAGAGTGAAAGGATGGAAGACAACACTCCAAGCCAATGGCAAACAAAGGAAAGCAGGTGTTGCCATACTTATGTCAGACAAAGTAGACTTCAAGATAAAACAGGTAATGAGAGACAAAAAGGGGCAATATATAATGATAAAAGGGACACTGCACCAAGAGGATATATCACTTTTAAATATATATGTACCCAATAGAGGAGGATCAAGGTACAAAAAACGACTATTAACAAACCTAGAAGGAGATATTAACAACAACACAATAATAGTAGGGGATCTTAACACCCCACTCTCAACAATGGACAGATCATCCAGACAGAAAATAAATAAGGAAATAATGGACCTAAATGAAAAACTAGATGAGATGGACTTAATAGACATACACAGAGCACTCTATCCAAGCACAGCAGATTACACATTCTTCTCAAGTGCACATGGAACATTCTCAAGAATAGACCATATGTTGGGAAACAAGGCATGTTTATATAAATTTAAGAAGATTGAAATCATAACAAGCATCTTTTCAGACCATAATGCCATGAAGTTAGAAATAAACTACAAGGAAAAAGCGGGAAAGTGACAAAGCTGTGGAGACTCAACAACATGCTACTAAACAACCAATGGATCATTGAGGAAATTAAAGGAGAAATCAAAGCATATCTGGAGACAAATGAAAATGAAAATACGCTGTACCAACTCACATGGGATACAGCAAAAGCAGTTCTGAGAGGGAAACTCATAGCAATACAGGCCCACCTTAACAAACAAGAAAAACCCCAAATAAGCAACGTCCAACTATGCCTAACAGAATTAGAAAAGGAACAAACAAAGCCTAAAGTCAGCAAAAGAAGAGAAATAATAAAAATCAGAGCAGAAATAAGTGAAATTGAAATTTAAAAAACAGTAGAAAGGATCAATGAAACAAAGAGCTGGTTCTTGGAGAAGATAAACAAAGTTGACAAACCCTTAGCCAAACTCACCAAGAAAAAAAGAGAGAAGTCTCAAATAAATAAAATTAGAAATGAAAAGAGAGAAATTACAACAGATAACACAGAAATACAAAATATTATAAGAGAATACTATGAAAAACTGTATGCCAACAAATTGGACAATCTAGAAGAAATGGATAAATTCTTGAACTCACACAACCTCCCAAAACTGAATCAAGAAGAAATAGAGTACCTGAATAGACCAATCACAAGTAAAGAGATTGAAACAGCAATCAAAATCCTTCCCAAAAATACAAGTCCAGGACCAGATGGCTTCTCTGGTGAATTTTACCAAACATTCAAAGAAGACTTAATACCTATCCTTCTCAAACTATTCCAAACAATAGAGAAAGATGGAACACTTCCCAATGCATTCTACGAGGCCAACATCACTCTGATACCAAAACCAGGCAAAGACAATACTAAGATGGAAAACTACAGACCAATATCCTTGATGAACATAGATGCAAAAATCCTCAAAAAAATATTGGCAAACCGAATACAGCAATACATTAAAAAGATCATACACCATGATCAAGTGGGATTTATACCAGGGACACAGGGATGGTTCAACATCCAAAAATCAATCAATGTGATACACCACATTAATGATACGAGGAATAAAAATCATATGATCATCTCAATAGATGCAGAGAAGGCTTTTGACAAGATCCAACATCCATTTATGATAAAAAACTCTCAAGAAAATGGATATAGAAGGAAAGTACCTCAACATAATAAAGGCCATATATGACAAATCCACAGCCAACATCATACTCAATGGGGAAAAACTGAAAACCATTCCTCTGAAAACAGGGACAAGACAAGGGTGCCCACTCTTGCCACTCTTATTCAACACAGTACTGGATGTTCTGGCCAGAGCAATTAGGCAAGGAAAAGGAATAAAAGGAATCCAAATAGGCAACGAAGAAGTGAAACTCTTGCTGTTTGCAGATGACATGATCTTATATATAGAAAAGCCTAAAGAATCCATTGGTGGGCCGGCCCTGTGGCTTGGTGGTTAAGTGCGCGCGCTGCGATGCTGGCGGCCCGGGTTCGGGTCCCGGGTGCGCATCGAGGCACCACTTCTCTGTCCATCCTGAGGCTGAGTCCCACATGCAGCAACTGGAAGGGTGTGCAGCTGTGACATACAACTATCTACTGGGGCTTTGGGGGCAAAAAATAAATAAAAAAAAAATCTTTAAAAAAAAGAATCCATTGGAAAACTATAAGAAATAATCAACAACTACAGCCAAGCGGTAGGGTACAAAATCAACTTACAGAAATAAGTTGCATTTCTATATACCAACAACGAACTAACAGAAAGAGAACTCAAGAAGACAATCCCATTTACAATTGCAATAAAAAGAATAAAGTATCTAGGAGTAAATTTAACCAAGGAAGTGAAAGACCTATACAATGAAAACTATAAGATATTATTGAACAAAATCAATGATGACATAAAGAAATGGAAAAAGATTCCATGCACTTGGATTGGAAGAATAAACATAGTTAAATGTCCATACTACCTAAAACAATCTACAGATTCAATATAATGCCAATCAGAATCCCAAAGACTTTCTTCACAGAAATAGAACAAAGAACACTAACATTCATATGGGGCAAAAAAAGACCCCATATGGCTAAAGCAATCCTGAAAAAGAAGAACAAGGCTGGAGGCATCACAATCCCTGACTTCAAAACATACTACAAAGCGATAGTAATTAAAACAGCATGGTACTGGTACAAAAACAGACACAGAGATGAATGGAACAGAATTGAAAGTCCAGAAATAAAATCTCATATTTATGGGCAGCTAATATTTGACAAAGGAGCTAAGGACATACAGTGGAGAAAGGAAAGTCTCTTCAATAAATGGTGCTGGGAATACTGGAGAGCCACTTGCAAAAGAATGGAAATAGACCACCTTCTTTCACCATACACAAAAATTAATTCAAAATGGATCAAAGACCTGAAGGTGAGACCTGAAACTATAAAACTACTGGAGGAAAATATAGGTAGTACACTACTTGCCATCAGCCATAAAGAGATCTTTCTGAATTCCATGTTTACTCAGACAAGGGAAACAAAAGAAAAAATAAGCAAGTGGGACTTCATCAGATTAAAGAGCTTCTAGAAGGCAAATGAAACCAGGATCAAAATGAATAGGGAACCCACCAGCTGGAAAAAAAATATTTGCAAACCATATATCTGACAAGGGATTAATTTCCATCATATATAAAGAACTCGCCAACTGAATAACAAAAAAACAAAAACTTAATCAAAAAATGGGCAGAGAAAATGAACAGAGACTTCTCCAAAGAAGATATACAGATGGCCAATAGGCACATGAAAAGATGCTCAACATCACTAGTCATCATGGAAATGTAAATCAAAACCACACTAAGATATTATCTTACACCCATTAGAATGGCTATAATCACCAAGACAAAAAGCAACAAATGGTGGAGAGGCTGTGGAGAGATGGGAACCCTAATCCACTGCTGGTGGGAAGGCAAACTGGTCCAGCCTCTATGGAAAACAGCATGGAGAGTCCTCAAAAAATTAAAAATAGAAATACCTTATGATCCAACTATCCCACTACTGGGAATCTACCCAACGAACCTGAAATCAACAATCCAAAGAGGCTTATGCACCCTTATGTTCATCGCAGCATTATTCACTATAGCCAAGACATGGAAGTAATCCAAGTGTCCCTCGACTGCTGACTGGATATAGAAGACGTGGTATATATATACCATGGAATACTACTCAGCCATAAAAAAGACAAAATCATTCCATTTGCAACAACATGGATGGGCATAGACGGTATTATGTTAAGTGAAATAAGCCAGAAAGAGAAAGACAAACAGTGCATGATTTCACTCATATGTGGAAGATAAAGCAATACATGGACAGATAAAACTGTTTGGTGGTCACCAGGGCCTAGGGGGATGGGGGATGGGCACAAGGGGTGGAGGGATACACTTATATGGTGACTGATAAACAATAAGGTACAACAAAAATTTCACAATAAAATAAATAAATAAAAACCAAAAAATAAATAAATTAACGAAGAGATATTATGATGTAATAATTGATTTGGAAGTAGGAGAGAGATGTTAAGGATGACTTTTAGGATTCTAATTTGAATAACTGATTGTATTGAAATATCAAAACATGATATAGAGAAAATCTGGGAGGAGGAAAAACTTTGGAAACTATTTTGGTGGGGTGGGTAGAGGGTGTTTAGTGAATTCAGTTTTGTCTTGTCAAATTCGAGCTGCCAATGGGATATGTGTTTGATGATATCCACTGCACAGTTGAAGGTAAGTTCCTGAGGCATCAGATAGATTGTGGTGTCAATTTCCAGGTCATCAGCATAGAGAAAGCAGTTAAAAGCATAGGCAGGGATATACGCTGAACAAATAGCAAGGTCAAAAACCTAGAAAACACTACCAAACGTTAGACCTGGGGGAAAACTCAATGAAGACATAGAAGACCGTGTCTAAATGTTAGGAGGAGAACAGAGAGATACTTTTACCACAAGAACAGATGAAGAGTTTTAAGATGAGGAATAATTAAGTCTAGTCACTATGGTCAACTCAGCTGACTTCAGATATCTCTTTTATGCAACAAATCTGCAGTTATACTAGATAAAATGCATTTTTAAAATACCCAATCAATCTTGAAAGCAAGAAAACTTGTCTCCAGGGGACTAGAACTTAGAAGAAACTAAAATTTAAGATGTAAGGAAATTTGGAACAAAGAAAAATTACTGAATGTCTTCAAAAGAAAACTACACATTGTTTAAACACACTCTTCTATGCAGTCTGATCCTAACCTTTCATTGCCTTTGAGCTATTTTACAATTCTGTAAATTGTAGAAAACTTAAAGCAATGCAAAATAACTTTTGTCAATAGACTTGCAAGTATATTCTTTCAGTGGAGTCAAATTGACTTCCCTCATCTCATGGAAAAAGCTAGTTTTGCATTCCCATGCAAATTCATGCCAATATTTCTGTTAAAAAACAAAATTCAACTGAGTATATTTGAAGATTTGACTGACTTTATTGAACGATTCATGAATTGCGCAGCATTCCATCTAGCAAGTAGAGAGGAGCTCCAAAGTGCTATAGAAAGGGAAAAGTTTTAAAAGGCAGGACAAGGAAGTTATAAAAAGAAAAAAAAAGATTATTTCAGACTAGATCATTTTCCTTTGGGGAGTAGAATGGGCCCATGTGACAGGTTACCTCATTGGTGCTGACCAGAAAATTCCTGACTGACTGGTTAAGACTACATTTCTGGGGGAGGTAGAAACTGCAGCTAGGTTAGGTATTAAGCCAAGGTTTGTTTGCATGGCCTAGCCTAAGTGACTCCATTTTGGGCCTGTGGTTTTCTTTTTAACATTTCTTTATTCTACATAAGTGTTTTCTTCTTTAACTTCTCCTTTGAACCTGTTGTAACATCTGCCAGGTTCACTCATTAAACAATGAGTTAAATAAAATATTTCACACGTTATTTTATATCTGTATGAAAATTGTAATTTTACCTTTTTTTAATAAAATAATTATCCTTTTACAAAGGTGATAGAGAATGCAATAGGAACAGCCAAAATGTTATGGAGCTACATACTCTTTAGGGACTGGGGTATTAATTTCTCTTCAAGGATAGGAGAGCAGATTCAGATCCATATATGACAGGAGAGGAGGAACCTCAGAAGTTTCTTCCATCCATACAAAGAGACTCTGAAGAACTCAAACACTGGTCGTGCTTGTGGCAAAAAAACTAGATAATAGCTGGTGCTGTGGGTGGAAAAAGAGATCAGTGTTTAGGAAAAAGAATCTAAGTTTGCTCCGTAAAAGGTCGTGGATTTTTCATGCCCATTTACTATGTGGTGTTAGGGATCTCAGTGGAGATTAACATAAAATCTCTTTCAAAATGTGAAAACTCTTGCAATGACAAACGTGAAACCACTGTATGGGAATGTATCCATGCCCCCAGGGAAGAGTTCCTCTGAAACCTTATAGACAAAAATTACTAGCTACTGCAACAATCATTGAACTTCACACCCCAAAATTAATGATGATGCAGCAACCTCAAAGAGATTTTATTTCTTTGAATATTTCAAAAATATTTTTTTTTTCTGAAAAGAAGCAGAACTCTTAAGGCAAGAACAAATTTCTGTGAGGGATAAAATGGATTTCTAAATGTAGAAATGTCTTTAGAAATGAAAATGGTTACTGGAAAAAATCAATAGCAATATTAAATACTAGGTTAAAGATGAATAAAGAGAGAATTAATGAATTGAAGAAATCACTCAAAAGAAGGAAAGAAAGAAATGTGGAAACATGAAAGAGAAATTGGGAAGTGGAAAAGAGAATGAGATAATTGAAGGAGAGCAGAATTTGCCATCCCAAAATATGCCTCTTTGGCATAAGGATTATTTTAGGCTGGTTTTTTTTTTTTATTTATTTGTTTTTCTGAAGAAGATTTGCCCTGAGCTAACATCTGTGCCAAGCTTCCTCTATTTTGTATGTGGGTTGCCACCACAGCATGGCCCCCAACAAGTGGTGTAGGCCCGCTCCTGGGAACCGTGCCTGGGTAGGCAAAGCAGAGGGCACAGAACTTAACCACTAGGTCACCGGGCCACCCCTAGGCTGGTTATTTTAGAAGCAGCAAACACAGGAGAAGATCTGAAAAGCCATAGAAGTTACCAGTTTGTAAGAGACATTTACATTTATAAGAGAAATCTCCATTTGGAAGAGTGTCTCCCTCTCTGTACCAGGAAGAGGAGGATGACTAAATTCTAGAAACTCTTATCAATGGAGAAGGCAGTGACTTAATTCTGCATAACAATATTACCTTTGTTCACTGTCCTTTTCCTGGTAATCTCTCATATTTGGCTCCCTCTCATCAATATCTTCTTTTGTCGTTAGGTGAAGATGGTATTTAAGGTGGTGGCTTGGGCAATTTAGGGGAGTTACGGAATTTTCCTGAGTATCTTCCGTGTATACAAGAAGTACATATGTTACTAAACTTTGGTTTGTTTTTCTCCTGTTAATCTGCCTTTTATTACAAGTCTATCAGCCAAGAACCTAGATGAGTAGAGGAAAAATTATTTTTCCTCCCCTACATAATCTTAAATTTTCTTGGAGGATTTCATATACAGCGCAAAGGCAATAACAGAAAAGAAAAGAGAAGAATTTTACAACATTTTAAGGACAGAAATATAACCTTAGATTGAAGAAACATACCAGATTCCACGTAACATAAATAAAAATAAACACATACCTGGACATTGCATGAGCCCCACAGCAAAATCTCAAAGACAAAGAGCTAAGTCTTAAACTTAAACTCCTATCCTTAAAATAAGGGCTTACAAGTATCTATTTGATTGAAAGTATAAAATAATATATAGAATTCAGGCTAATTTTTACAAAGTTTACCTTATTTTTCTTGGCCTATTTTAAATTGAAGGAAAATACTTATTGCCTTTGCTTTTCAAAGGGTTTGAGAGTTTATAGTTGATAATTAAGAGAATATGAACCAAAATTGTGCGGCCTCTGAGTAATAATAATACATAGAGAGTTGAAAAGAAAAATAATTATGAAAATAGGAGACGAGGGAAAGAGTTAAGATGGCAGGTTAAATAATAATTAGAAACTGGATATCTGTTATAACTAAACTAAAGATTGAATCTTGATGTTTTTCATTTTCTATTAAAAATGAAGTTTATGAGTTCATCAGGAAAGAGTAACAATATAGTCCAGAAGAAGAATTTGTCCTGAAGAAGTTCATGTAAGAATCAACGAACAGTGTAATCATTGATATGCTAGACTATAATATTTGCCAAATGTATAAAGATCCTTTTCTTATATTCTCTTGTGGTCACCCAGAACATAATATCAAACCAAAATTTTGAGTGACAATTCATGGGATAGCAGATAGGGGGAGAACGGAAGGGGTAGATGAATTCAGGTATGGCCTTCTCTGGTTATCTTTTTTAATGAAGAGATAAAGTTGAGGTCTCTTGAAGAGTGGAGGATATTTAAAAATTGATAATATTCCCTAGGCTGGCTAATTCTCCACTCAGAAAATATTTGAATTATAAGGGGGGGAAAAAACCTTAAAAATAGTTGTTTTCTTAAAAAATGCAAAAATTTGTGTCCTTGTATTTTTAATGTATTTCTATCAAAGCATATTTGAAATTATGTACCACCATCTACAAACATTTCTTGCAAGTAGTTGTAATATTTTATATCACAAATTGCTAGGTGCATTTTTCAGTTTGAGATGGGGAAGCTTGGTTTCAATGCCTTTTAATTTTCTGCAGATTCATACAACATTGTTCCCCATTTCATTGAATAGTGTCAAAAACAGAGTAAGAAGAGACCCAAGTTATTTTCTTAATACATGAAAGAAATTTCTAGGCTCAGGGATTTGGGAGACATTTGGAGATAATTACTAGGTCGCCTGAGTCAAGAAGCAAACTCTTCTAAGTGAAATGTATTGCTCTATTAAAAAATCTACACGCTCTGCCTGACAAGTGAAGTGAGCTGTTGGATGTAGAGAGAAAAGGTATGCTAATTTAATTATCTTGAGCACTAAATACCCAGTGGCAAAACTATCACATCTTGATTTTAAAATTAACCTATTTTAAACCAGGAGGCATTATGATGGCTTGAGAGTGAGATTTGGGGTAAGAAAAACCTGGATTTTAATCCCGGCTCCACCAGACACATTGGATCAAGTTATTTTATCAATAAAATAAGGATAAAAGACTTACCATGAAGTGTTACTAGAGTTAAATGAAATAGAAAATTAAAAGAGCCTCCGACTTTTTGTGGGCCCATTGTTACTGTATTTTTTAGAAACATCGTTTATGTTTATGTTCCCGTCTACCTTAAATGAACATCTTCAGCTCCATCCTGCTTTGTAAATTCTCTCAAACTGTTCCTCTTCCTTTCCTCTCTGGTGCTACTGTAATTTTTTTAAGCTTTCCTTTTCACTCCCTAGGAGTATTCCAATGCCCTCCTAAATTACTAGCCTTACTCTGGATTTCTTCTCTCTCTTCTCATTTCCTCATTCCAGGATTGAATTAATCTTTCTAAATTTACACCACTATAATAAAGGGTTCCGCATATTTATAACTCTTCACTGTTGCCTGCTCTTCACTGTTTGCCTTATTGTGGCCGATTCTTCTCATTCTAGCTCCTAACACTCTCCTCACAGCTTTAGTAAAATCACCAGCCATTTTTAAAAACATCATATGCTCTTTTATAACTTACCAACTTTGTGCATTCCTGAGCCACTGTCTTTCTCCAACAGTAAACTCATTATCTAAAGCTGGGTTTAATTGTAACATTCTCCTTGAATCATCCTCAGGTATTCACACTCACATACAACTCAGTATGTCTGACAACCTTATGCAGCAGATATATATAATTTATGATGGCACTTAGCACATGTATAGTCCTCTACCTATTGGAATGAAACCCTTGATGTCAGGAAATGTAACTATTCATGTTTCTGTCCTAGGATTTGGAATATAGTACACAATCATTAAATGTCTGCTGTGTGTAGGGGAGGAAGAAATTTTCCTCTGCCCTTGTAGTTTCTTCCAGCTGGTTTAAGAATTAAATTGACATGCAAGAAAATAACAGGAGGAAATCCAACAAGTTTAATAACATGTTTACATGGGAGAAACCCAAGAAAACTGAATAACTTGCCAAAATGGCCAAAGCCACCACCTTAAATATCATCGTCAGCTAAAGACAAAAGAAGATTTTGAGGGTAGTGGTTTGGGACATCAAAAGGAAGGAAGTCAATTCACACGGAGATGGAAAAGCAAATGTTTAGTGAACAAATATTTGCCATGCCTTGCAGAGACACGATGGGACAGGGAGAGGACTTTGATCAAATGGGCCTTGCTAGATTCCTCCCTGTCTACCACACCTAGTTCATATTATACTACGGTGATAGCTCCTTCCTGGAACAGGCCTTCTGTCTTAAATTCTTTTAAGCAGTTACAGGGAAGGTCAATGTTTCTTCCTGTGTCTTTTGTTCTTAAAACTAATCAAGCCAGGGGCCGGCCCGGTGGTGCAAGCGGTTAAGTGAGCGCACTCTGCTACAAAGGTCCAGGGTTCGCCTGTTTGGATCCCGGGCGCTCACTGACACACCGCTTGGCAAAGCCATGCTGTGGCGGCATCCCATATAAAGTGGAGGAAGATGGGCATGGATGTTAGCCCAGGGCCAGTCTTCCTCAGCAAAAAAAGAGGAGGATTGGCAGAAGTTAGCTCAGGGCCGATCTTCCTCACCAAAAACAAAATAAATAATCAAGGCAAAGAGACACATTTTGGGGTAGTAAATTCTGCTCCCCTAAATGTGCAAGGGATGAACTGAAAGCCAGTTAAGACAATATATACTTTTACTTGACTGTGATATTGCTAGTTTAGGGGAAATATATATTTACAAAGTTCTCTGTAAACGAAGAGTAAAAATTGGGCAATTGGTTCTGTTCTTAGTATTGCTTTCCCAAAGTCTACTGAGTGTAATGTTTGAGGAGTTATCCCAGCCCTCTAGGTCTGGGCTGCAATGACACTGCCACTCAAGGAAAAATTCCTTAGAAAGGGGAACTGTGTGAAACAGACTCCACGGGAGAGTCAGCCTGCTTTGTAGATGACCCCAAAGTCCCATAATAATTTCAGCTCACCTGGAAGCTCAGAGTTCAAAACTGAATGAATGTTTTGCCAAAGGTCAGGAAGTCTTCAGAATCAGCTTCTAAAATCTAAATCTCAGCTGTCTAGAAAAAACTGAATAAAGATTCATTTTAATTAGGTGGCAGTATTTCCATTCCACAGAGGTCTATGGCATTAATTAAAGCCATGACTGTAGGTTTCTCTCTCAGCTTTGAAATTTTAACAGTTTGACTGGGTTTGACTTGGACTGAAATGAAACTTTCCGAAGGGCCTTTTTTTTTTTTTTTTTTTTTTTTTTTTTTTATTGCAGTAACATTGGTTTATAACATTGCAAAAATTTCAGGTGTACATCATTGTACTTCTATTTCTGCATGGACTACATCATGTTCACCACCAAAATACTAATTACAACCCATCACCCCACACATGTACCGAATTATCCCTTTCACCCTCCTACCTCCCCCCTTCCCCTCTGGTAACCACCAATCCAACCTCTGTCCCTATGTGTTTGTTTATTGTTGTTATTATCTACTACTTAATGAAGGAAATCATACGGTATTTGACCTTCTCCCTCTGACTTATTTCACTTTGCATTATACCCTCAATGTCCATCCATGTTGTCACAAATGGCTGGATTTCGTCGTTTCTTATGGCTGAGTAGTATTCCATTGTGTATATATACCACAGCTTCTTTATCCATTCGTCCCTTGATGGGCACTTAGGTTGCTTCCAAGTCTTGGCTATTGTGAATAAGGCTGCAATGAACACAGGGGTGCATGTACCTTTGCAAATTGGTGTTTTCAAGTTCTTTGGATAAATACCCAACAGTGGAATAGGTGGATCATATGGTAGTTCTATCGTTGATTTTTTGAGGAATCTCCGTACTGTTTTCCATAGTGGCTGCACCAGTTTGCACTCCCACCAGCAGTGTATGAGAGTTCCCCGAAGGGCCTTTTTTAATCTCCATAATTCCAAATTTCAGTCCTACAAAATCTGTAACATGAAGACATAACATTTATTTTGAACTTTGAATAGCATTTTATACCGATCTCACATGTACAAATACCTTAATGGGCTTTGCAAGTTTGGAGCTAGATAACCATCACTTTTTCTGACAAGTCTACTTTTATCTGGTTGGTTATTTTGATGTCAGTAGTTCTGTGATCCTATAGCATTTGGTGCTCACTCTCTCTTCTCTATACTAAAGCTCTTAATTGTTCCAGAAAGTCAGCTTTTTTAGCTCAAAATTGGTTGCTAATATGTTAACCCATGAACATTTAGTTAAACATACAGAGTACAGATTTACTTCCTGATTTCTTATTGATTTAAGTCAATTTCTTTCCCATTTGGTAGTGCTTCGAGTCAGGGCTGGCCAGAGGCAAAATTTTGAAGTAGGTTAAGTTGCTTTTAGCTACATCCAGCTTTCTCTAAGCGTCTATGTAGGAGGTGAATCTTTCGAACTGGAAATGATCCTGTATAAAAAGAAGGCCCTTTCTTTCCTGTCTAGAGGAAATGGAAGGGAAATGGCCACCAATGTCAGATGCATCCTACGGATTCTGTTACATATTTTAACAATGCCTGCAAGAGTTCTTTATTGAGAAATGTTTGGATGTAGAAATATTAGGGAAGCAAAACTCAAGCTGCATATTTTGCATGCTTGGATGATTGCCTCTGTGATGAGATGGTACTAAAGCAGGGCATTCACAATCAATAGGAAATTCTCAGTGCCCAACAGGAGACGACAATCTAGTGAGCCAGATAGGTTCAGAAACTTGTAAATGGCCTTGCAATGCATCAAATGCAATTGTAACGGTGCGAACAGAATGCCATGGGAACATAGAACACAAAGTGCTTCTACACCACTGTGAGGAACTTGGAGATAAGTTTTGAAGAAATTCTCAAAGTTTCCAGGAAAGGCAAAGAGAGGGGATAGAACTCTCCATGAAGAGAAGGAACGGCAGTAAATCCTATAAGTTCCTGGTGTGTACAAGGCATAGTTAGTCTGTCTGTGTGACAGGAGAAGTATTCAGGGAAGGTGAAGCCAGCAGTACTGGTTCAGGGTCAGATTAGAAATGATGAATGTCTTGTGCTAGGCATAATTAAGTTTGACTTTATAGGCAATAGGGAGTTAAAAGTGGTTCTGAGCAGACAAGTGACATCATAAACTCTGTTTTATTGAAGTTAACCAACAGGAGATATGACGCATAATAGAGGATATAGAGATGAAGTGAGACTTTTTAAGAGTTAATTCTGAGATTGAATTGTGTGGACTTGATAAAGTGTGTGTGTGTGTGTGTATATGTATGTGTGTGTATGGGGGAAGGTAGCACAAAGAGAGAATTAAAACTTAGTTTGGGATCCCCAGAGGCTGACTCAGATACAAAACATCAAGTGCAAGTAGTTTATTTGGGAGGTAATTCCAGGAAAACACTGAATGGGGATTGGGAAATGACAGAAGGAAGCAAAGGCAACTAATATAGGTTTCCTTATCAAGCTAGCTAACATGGCAGGTGACTGAAACTTACTCCTGTTGGGAGACTCTGGGAAACTATATCAATAACATAAGTCAGTTACCTTAACTGGGAGGTGAGGGAGATGAAATACTTATATAGGAACTCATTTCTGTCATTGTCCACCATTGGGGAGTGTTAATTTAGCAGTCTTTTTGCACTTCTACATGCCATGATTTGGAGTCTTCCAGCAAAGAGAGATAGGTATTAACAGTTGGAAAGTGGCTGGAGGACATTTTAGTGGTGAGGTCCCAGGTGTATAGCTAGGGCACCAAAAATATCTACAAAACCTAAGATGGTTAAACTAGTATCTTCCAGTTTTGATGTGGATCTTTCTTTTTTTTTTATCCTTGTCTCTAGCTCAGCAGTGTCATCAATATGTATTTCCATTTCATGCTAATCCTCTGTGCTCTTATACCTGTTGCTTCTTTGTACAAGGATTTTTTTTTCATTGAAATCACAATATTTTTTCAATTAAAGTTCAGTCATTTAAATTAGTCTTCATTAACTGTATTCCTATAGTTCTAACTCTATGTAGATTTCATCTTCTGTGACAACTCTGATTGGTAGCTGCTTCTTGGAACATCACGATAAGAAGGATTCTGACGCTGCATCTGGACTTGGAGAAAAGAGAGCCATGGGTAGAGATGGAGTGGGGTGAAACACAAGACAAGTATTTGCTATGTTACATTAGCAATCTATGTTTCCTTACAAAATTTTTTCTGCCCAGGCTTGAGATCAAGAATAAGATCTTACAATTCTCTATGTATCCAGTGGCTAGGACATAGCAAGAAACTAATAAATATCTGGTCACACTCTTCTAATAATGCATTCTGAAAAAATGCATCCTGTATACTGTCCATTATAGTTGACTATTGCTCTAGATTTTTCTGTATATATCAATGTACCAGGAATATTTAGCTTCTCATTACACAAAAAAATGTCTTCCTAATTTCTCTGATTTCCTTGAATTTTTAATTATATTAGCATTCATGAATAAAACACCTTCCCCATCCCCACCCCTAAACACACAATACAAACATAGTACCCTCGCAGGCTGGAAGCAGGATCGATAAAGTTAGAATCAAATTGTTGTACATGGTTACTAAGAGTTTTCCGACCCAAGAATGAAGGCTAAAGAATAATTGAGGATAGAAACAGCAGGGTATAGCAAATTATTAGGAAAAGAATGGACCAGAAGCCAAGTAGGATTACAAGTTGGAGATCAGGACAGAAGAGCCGTTCAGAAACATCAGCATGCTCTGATGCCTCCTGTCACATCACGTTCTGTGTGGTCCTGAAGAATACACAGAGCCTCATCAGAGACATGATGATCATTTCCCAACTAAGACCATCCTGCTACTTTATCTTTGCTTTTATCCTTGATTTTACTTGACAAGAAATGTTCTCAATATAGCAGAGTGGTTTAAAAACATGGACTTTGAGTGAGAAATACATGAAGTCAAACCTTTACTCCAAATCTTTTGTCTTTGTTGATTGTTTGACGGTAAGTTTTCATTTTTCTGGCCCTCCCTCCATTTCTTCAATTGACAAATGGGGCAATATATACTTCTTATATTTTTTCCTTTGCTTGCTTGTTTTGAAAAAGATCAAATGAAAGAAAACTTTAAAGAACTTAGCAGAAAACATTGCAGAGATGGTTTTGTTTGCTTATAATGAAAATGTTGTGTGTCTTTTACCACTAAAGACAGAGAGAAAAAGAGTTAGAGCACACTGCTCAGTCTAATAGAATGAACACCAAAAAGTTGTAATGTCAGGCAGCAAGATCAGACAGCTAATACTCCCTCTTTATAATGCTAGCTTATTACCAATTATGACAGAACACTTTGTGCAATATAGCAGAACTAACTTCTATTGTTAAATCCAGACATGCAACCAAGGAGTCTTATTTTAACTGAGATTAGCTGGGAGAATGGTAAGAAAAATAAGATGATAGCAGGTGCTTTCATAGAACTACATCCCCCTGTCTGGGGCTTTGTTTTCTGAGTAACATACTAAGACCTGTAAAAAATACTATTCAGGTTGTGTGAGCTACGTAGGTGATATGAAAAGGATGCATAGGATTTTCGTGACATTCATGGAATATTTATTGTGTATGTTCAGTGTGTGAGGCGTGATTGTAGAAGGTTATAGAATTTAGAACACATGTTTCCTTCTATTGGAAAATTATAATTGTATCATCTATTAAGTTCCCTTTCTTGCCTGGACACAAAGGCTTTGAAAGCTAAATTTAGTTCTGTCACAGTAAGTTGTCTCTTGATATTAATGTTTTTGCTTCCCTTTTCTTTTCAGAACCTAGACTTTTAAATTTCATTTCTTCATTCAATTAGTATTGTTAAGTACATATCCTGTTTCTGGTACTGCGTATAAGTGAGAAGAAGGCAAATATGATTGCTAACCTCATGGAACTTTCACTCCATTGTATCTATGACTAAAACCGTTTGTGGAGGTTGGTGGCATAGAAAGGGCAAATATAACAAGCAGAGAAAGGGAATCTCCGACCAGAACAGCATTATCTTATATTTTTTAAAAGTGATGGAGATTCACATGTACACACACAGACACGCACACACAGACCCCATCATGGTTTTGCCTTCTTAGTTGATCGGAATTTGCCCCCATTTTTCTATATGAACAAAATAGCCATATTTTGTCCACAAGTGTGAATGATGTCAAGGAGGACCATGGCCTTGGCGTAGCCATCTAGTAAAGAGTTATTTTCTAAATTGATTGATTCAGGAAAATCTCTAAATGATCAAATCTGTTACCCTTCAAGTCTTTTATTTTCACATTTACTTTTTGCTCTCCCAGTGTATATTTACTACTTTACTTTGTTGTGTAGACCTTGGCCTTCTGTAAAGGTCCTTGTAATAGGTAGAGAAACAGTATTGGCATTATATATGTGTGTGTGTGTGTGTATGTATGTACACATATATACGTATGTGTATATAAATCCGTATATATAAAATCCATCCACCTACCTTCAAAGGAAGTGGTTAGAAGCAGAGTCAGCTCCCTCCTTCTGCTAACATTAATTTCATACCTATTCTGTTATGACCATTTGTATCCACTATTTAATCTTCACAACAACAGTGGAAATATTGGTTAGAATTGTGGTCTTGCTGTATCATCTCTTGATTTTCTTGCTTAATTTGACCAATCTGGCTTGTAAATGGGACTCTCTTTCTTCCTTATAACAATCTTTGTAGCACATGGCATCAGTCAGATTTTATAGGGAAGACAACTGAGATGCAGAGAGGTAGTAACTCACCTAATGTTATACAGCTGGGAAAGGACATTAACTAGTATTTATACCACTCAGATCCTACTTATTCTCATTCTTTGCACTTCATTTATGCATTCAAGAAATATTTATTGGGCTCTTAAGATATGCCATACATTTTTCTAGATTGTGAGGATATAGTAGTGAACAAAAACACAGAAATACATTTTTCATAGAGTTTATATTCTGATGAGGAGAGGTAAGCAATTAGAATAAGAAAAAAATATAATATGCCATATGGTTATAGGTGTTATGGATAAATAGAACACGGAGGGAGAATAGAAACCACCATGGTCACATTAAGAAAAAAGTATATGACTAAATACTTGAAGAAGATGAGGCAACAAAAAGACCCAAAGATTATCTGGCACCCAGAGCACTGAACACATACTTTGTATTTTGACCATCAAATTGTGGATCTCAAAACTTACTGGGCAAGTTTGGATCAGTCACATCTCTTCTCATTTGTCAGTTTTTCATCTAGCAAATCGAAACGTGTCCCCAATTGCCTCCAATATTCATTCACCTCATGACTCCTCTTTTTTTTTTTTTTTTTTTTGGTGAGGAAGATTGGCCCTGAGCTAACATCTGTGCCAATCTTCCTCTATTTTGTATTGGGACGCCACCACAGCATGGCTTGATGAGCGGTGTGTAGGGCTGTGCCTGGGATCTGAACCTGCAAACCCCAGGCTGCCAAAGCAGAGAGTGCAAACTTAACCATTATGCTACTGGGCCGGCTCATCATGACTCATCTTCACCTCTGTCCTCTAGCCTGGATGATTCTCTCTCTCTCCTCTCAGATCTCTTTCTTAGTTTACTTTCTTTCTAATATCTATCCACTTTTGCTAATTTCCCTGAAACAGAAGTTCTTTCTACCCATGCACAAACATGTACCTATAACCACGTGACTTATGTGAGTCACACATTCAAATTGTGGTGAAAACCTGGCAAAAATAAAGAGGGCGAACATTTCTAAAATTGTTTTATTAAAAGGCTGATGCCTGATTACTTTTCAAACTTTCTCACTGGCCTTATTTCTTTTAGATGCTGAAAATATGCTAATTTCCATGGCAGATATACTGTGCATGTTTGCAAAAAAAGTAGCAGTCTGCTCAGCTGAGATGGGAGGAAATATTTTGATAGATACCAGCTTTCTCAACCTAATTACACAGACATAACTAATTTTACCCACCAGCCATGCATAAGTTCATTGCTATTTCTAACTTTCCTAAACTTAATCTGAAAGTATTTTTGACATACATCCCTTCCCCAATCATGCATTAATATTTTCTCTATTAAAAATAATAAGTACGAAAGTTTTTTCAGCTAGTTGTTTTAACATTCTACAGACCATTTTTCTAGCTACCAATGTGGAATACCTACTATGTGCTAAGAACTATCATAGGCATTTCGTGTACCTTATTTCATGTCATTTTTTTTTACAAACCTTAAGAGTATATATAAACTCTATCAAATTCAGAGGTGAAGAAATTGAAATGCACTGTGTTAAAGCATTTACCTGAACTTCTCAAGACTGCTTAATTTACATCTAGTCATCTTGGGATTTGCAGAAAAACAAATAGATTTGACCTACAAAAAGACTAGCCAACCAATTTAGTTGATCCATTCTTTTAAGAAATGACTGTTTATGGAATTACATTAATTAAGCATTCAATTTTGTTTTGTGATTGAATTTGGGAAATGAGAGTAACAAAGAAACTCAGGGAAAGATGGGAAGATGGAAATGGGAAAAACTTAGAGATACATAGAATTTTAGAATCATAATGATTCTAACTACATCTGGTAACGTCTATCGGTAGGAAATATTTGTAAACTGGGCAATACACAGGATTGGGTCAGTGTTATTTTTGTATATCCACCTCTCAAACATTTCCTACATTGTGTTCTGAAAATAAGTTATTAAATGAGAGGCTAATAACTGTTCTACAAAATAATACTATTACTAATAATAAAATAAGAAAGTGTTGTGGGCTCAAACAGGTTTGAGAAATGCTGTATCTTACATTCCTGACTCCCATTTGTTGATTCATGATACATATTAACTGACTTTAGTAAGTCTTGCAAACGAAGAAGGCTGTTTTATGAGATTTCTTATTCCTCACAAGATTTTCCAAATATTTTTGAGTATGGAACACAATTCCCCTTACGAAACAAGTAAACACCTAACGTCTTATAAAATATAAGCATTTGATAGAACGACATGGTTTGAGAATTGTGTAAGGCCAAATTCTTTAGCTTCACCTAGAGGCCCCTTACAGTTTGGCTTTCTATACACTTACTGTTCTTCAGTAGATTGTTATTTCATAAAATAGTTTAAAAAGTATTTTGATTGTGTTTAATAAAGCTGGTTCATTTACGTAAGCCCAATAATTACCTCTCAGGGAAGAAAATAAAGTCCTATGACTTTCATAATTTGTTTACTTTAATGTTTGTGTAGAAAAGACAAGTTTTTAAACAATGATGTTTCCCCAGTCAAGAGTGAGCATAATGAAATTGATTTTAATGATTAAATTTTAACTATATACCATTTCAATGTTTTGTGTAATTACCAGTAAATTGTCATAGCATCTAAAATTATATATTTTATTACTTAAAATGACTAAGTCTTACGGGAAAATATCATTCACTATTGTGTCTACTGTATTTTTGAGCAGTTTGAGCTAAAATAAATCAAATTAAATCCTTTAGTGCTTAACTAGCCTCCAGAAAATAATTTCTGTCTATTTCACCAGGTCTGCACTGTTCTTTTAATGATGAAATATGGCAGCATGCTTCTAAAACTCTAAGAGTACCATTTTCAAGGTTTTTCACAGTGGGTTGCAACATCAGATATCTATTTCTAGAACTCTACTTCAGCTGGCCTCCCACACACTAGGTTGTGGAGATTATTAAAAATTTAAGCAATGGAAAAAAATTTATATTTAAAATCAACAAAATATTTTAGGAATCTTTCTCTCAAAAAAAAAAGCTGCCTTTAAAAATTAAAATATAACGGGTTCTCAGGTTGGGATGGATTCTTTGGCTGTCTAATCCTTGCTATGTACAAATCTTCTCATATGCATTTGACCCACATTTCCTTGAATATCCTCAGTATCTGAACTGAGTCTCTAGAAGCTGCCTTCTCTTTGCTGGACAGCTCAACTAGGACATGTTTCCTTGGTTTGAGCAGAAATATCTCCATTTAGAACCTTTCACACTGATTTTAGTTCTCCAAAACTTCTCAAAGCATACTGTAGTCTTACATATTCCATAGAAAATATATGTTTCTGAAAAACTACATGTTTCCCTGAATTGAAGGGTAGCACACAATTCTTATGTTTGCGTGAAGAACAGGCGTCGCTGGTTCACACATCTGTGCTTTTCCCCCTGCTGTTTGCCGAGACTGAAACATCTTCTTTATGTTTTACCACTCCCGCTCCGTGAACTCATTTCAAATTCGTACTCATCCTTCAAGAATTTGCTGAAATGTTCCACTTCTCTGCCATTTTCCTTAATCTACTCATGAAAGTTTTCTTTTTATCACTCCTTTCCTGGAACACAGACAACTATCTTATTTGCCATTGAATACCTCAATGGGTTTTGTGACAAAACGGATATCCCTTAATTGTCTGTTTGGGTGCGTAAAACTTAAAATTTCCAAATATCAACAAGGAAGTTGAAGTTAAAACATGACAGGTACACTTTTGTGCTTAAACCATCTCATGCTACCACATTCACCACCCTCAGCTTGTAGTCCTTGCAAGTTATGGTTCAATCTAGGAAAGCGACAGTAACAAAAACAACTTCACTGATTTAGCAATATTTAAGCTTAGATACAACAACTTGCTGTGACTTCAAACGGAGGGAAGATTTGTTTTTTTTAATTCTGAGATGGAAATCTTGAGAAAAGTATCATTGTGTCAACTTGTGTCAACGAGTCACATGTTAGACAATATTACTGCCTTGCTATGTAATGGCCAAAGCTCTGCATTGGTTGACTTATATGAAATCATGTATTTAAAGCATGTAGCAGAGTTCCTGACACTTAATAAAGGTACATAAATGTAGCAATTCTTTAAGAACTTTTTTTTTTTAAATAGGAGAATGTTAAAGGGGAAATCTACCGTCTGTGCCTCATAAAGGGGCTTAGTCCCCATTTGGGAGGAAAGAGAAAACTGACTGCCTGTTAAATTCTTGAGACTTCTCCATTATAGTAACACGATATACCTTCCTTTCCAAATCACACAACATTCAAAGGGAGCAGAAGACCCCTTTTTACAGGTCAATTCAGGCCACCCCAGTACTTTGTCTTCTTCAAGGCTGTATCACCAGTTCTCAGCATCATGTCTCACATTCCAGTATTTGCTACACAAGGTGAATAAATGAATGAATGGATGAACTCTTGCCTCAGCCGTATAATGATATGCATTTAATTAATTTTTAATGAAAGTCCTTTTTTTAGGACAGATCATCAAATCCATAGGTACTTCAGATACCAAAAAAAAAAAAAAGAAAGGAAAAGGAAAAAGGAAAGAAGAAAAGAAAAAGAATACTTTAATATATTTATTGGTGTTATAATAAAGTTAAAAATATTAATATTTTCCAAGGCCCTCCATGTACGGTCTCACATCCTCCTCACTCTCCAGCTTTCATTTCACATCGGTTTCCACTTTTCTTTGTTTTGTTTCCTCTTGTGAGGAAGATCAGCCCTGAGCTAACATCTGTGCTAATCCTCCTCTTTTTGCTGAGGAAGACCAGCTCTGAGCTAACATCTATTGCCAGTCCTCCTCCTTTTTTTTCCCCCAAAGCCCCAGTAGATAGTTGTATGTCATAGTTGCACATCCTTCTAGTTGCTGTATGTGGCACCGGCCCCAGCATGGCCGGAGAAGCGGTGCGTGGGTGCGCACCCAGGATCCCAACCGGGGCCGCCAGTAGTGGAGCGCACGCACTTAACTGCTAAGCCACGGGGCCGGCACCCACTTTTCTTACATTGTTCTTCTCTCAGATTTTTAAATACCTTCAACCCAAGACTGTTACTCAGACCTCTCGCTTCTGCTTGGAATTACTTCTCTCTTATCTCTATTATCCTTTTCTCTCTTGCCTAGCTAATTCCTATGTATTCATTACTCATGTCTGCTCAAACGTCAATTCTCTGGGGAAATTTTTCTAGCCTCTTTATTCTTGGTCGGATTTCATTGGTATAAACTCTTCTTAAAATGCATTATTTTCCCTTCAAAACACTTATCTCAATTTGTAATTATTTGTGTAATCATTTGAAATCTTTTTTGTGTAGTAATTTGTGTAATAATTTTAAAGTTTATTTTCGATCTAGATTCCAAATTCCATAAGAATAAAGTTTATGTCTCTACCCCGACTATTGTAAATCCATTGCCTAGTATGATATGTAGTTGATAAGAAAAAAGACTTAGTAACCAAGTATTAACGAAAAAAGTGAAAAACAAAACAAAAACCTCCCAGCTACCGGGTGGCTGCCTATAAGACATATAGGAAACCTCTAGGTGGTTTTAAAAACCTCTGTGTTCCATGCTGGCAGTTCCCTCTAGAGGAACTGCACCCCCATAAGCAATGCTTAATTAAAAAAAATTATTTAAATATATTAGTAATGAAAAAATTTTTCATTACTTAGTAATTTGTTGAAGAAAGATTTGAGATAGGCATTGAATTCAAATTTTGAGAATCATGTTTCATTACTAATTTTCTCAGTTTTCATTTATTTGCCTGCTTAGCCCATTTTGGCAGATGACATAATAGCCATAGCATTTATCATTCTGAGGTAATCATAGATTCTCTCTTAAAAAAATAAAAGGTCCACTTTTTGCAAAGGCAGTACAGTGTTCTTATGTAGCTTTCATCCAATATCCCCTAAAGTCATCATTTCACAAATTTTAGTAAATGTCCTCTCAAAGACCAAAGCCATTTTAAAACAGAAAACTTGCAGTTGGCCTGATAGGGAGGTGCATGGAGAATAATTATTACTGAAGATTATCATCAGGTCCCCAACTTTTTCCAGTCTTAATCCAATATGGGGTTCACAGAGAAAAGCCACCACTGTGAAGGCAGGCAACAAGAACCACTCTGAACATACCTCTGGTTGTGTGCTGTGGAAACACTGCAGAAATGGGGCATCGTGACAAGGCTGTTTACAAGATTTTATACATGCAAAACCACTCATCCTCAGAGAAACAAAAATGCCTTATTGACTCTGGCTGCCTTATGTGCATGTAAAAACGTAATTACCAAATCCTGGGATTTTAAAGTTAATACATGAAGAAAGGACTGACTTACTCCTAAAACACACCCACACACGCACACACACAAACACCCACACACAGTAAGTTTAGAGCTACACTTTCCAATATGGTAGTCCCTGTCTTTGCTTCTCTTTTGTGGGAATTCTGCTGAATCTTAGCCCGTGTTCAGGGAAGCAGATCAAGGTGAATGTATTTATATCACGTGATTTCCACCCTTCTCTGTACAGTTGGCTGGCTAATACTAAGAACCAGTTTGCAGTGGGCAGTGGATCTCTGATATATCTTTTGGACACCAGAATTCTTTTTGGACTGTCAAAACAGGAGAAGCCAGGAGAAAGTAACAGTGAAAGAAAGAGCAAGAGAAGGGAGAAAAGAGAGGTGAGCAAGAGTGAGAGAAGAGGAGAGAGCATGCAGTTCATTTGAGATACTCAGGCTAGCTTTAGCAATCAGTTCTCAACTCCAGTGTGCAGAATTTTAACCACTCTTAAATGTGCATGTCTGAGAGAACACATCAACTACCTCCATCACTTCAGCTACAAGGAACAAAAACCACTCAGACTACTCCCAGGAAACATCTTTGACTAAAACACTTCAATACAGACTATTCACTTACATGATCCAAATAATATATGTTTAAAGTATGCTGACTTAATACAACCCTTTTAAAATGCAAACTGTACAGTGAAAATCTAGAAGAAAGAGTGTTTCCATATAAATAAAATTGTGCAAAAAAAAAAAAATCGGTCTTTATTTTACTCTTGCCCCTAAATTGGCTCACTGAACATACTCATTGGTTTTTATCTTTAGTGATATTTGACTCTAAACAAATGAACAGTGACTCTCTGAATAGCTCTCTGAATCAGACTCTCCCATATTATATTATACTTGCATGGTAAATAGTTTAATCAGTAGTCATACATGTAATTATGGTAATATGGCAAATACTCAGATTTGGGGGGTTTCTATGAAACATCATCTACGACAAATCACATTGCATTTTTCTTTTCATTAAGGGTTATAGAATGTGTAAGAGGGGAACTGCAGGGGAGTAAAGCTGATTTTTTTTCTATGAATCTTTTAATCTTCTTTGAAAGTATCTAGCAAGCCACCATACAGTATCCTTTTTTTCTCCCGTCAATATACTAACATAGATCTGTACAAGTGTTAGAAGTAATATCTGACAGTTCAAACAGGTCAGTGAACATATTTATTCTTCCCAAATAAATGATTGTAAAGATTTGTCAACCCCAAAAGGGAAGGTGCACATGAGATGTGGGTAGGGTCACCAGAAAGGTGAAATGCACAAATGACTCAAATAGATCAAAAGATCCTGCTTGCTTCAAAATGGCATTCCCCTCAGTATGCTTAGAGTAGAATGAAGAGTCATTCAAACGTAATTGATGGAGCCAAGTGAGAGAGAATTTTACAAAGAGATCTGGATACACATCAGGCTCAGCTCCAAAGAGAGGTGAAGAATGGAAGGTAGTAGGGAGAGAAGTTGAGGGCATTTGGGCTTAATTAGTGAGATAAAGTGTGACCAGATCATCTAACCTCTTGACCTTTGAAAAGAAAGGGTGAGCTTGGAAATTTTATACATCTTGACCTTGAAGAATTAAATGCTTTTTAAAAAATCTCTTTAGGTTATAGTTCTCACAGAGTAGTGAATAACATTCTATGATTTGGGGCCACTTTCAACACAAGAGGGGTTTATCATGGTTATGTTGTCATTGTGCTGAACTATATCTTCTGAGATGTCTTTCATAGAAGGAAAGTATTGGAAGATAATTTAAAAACAATAAATCTTGCCTAAGGGTCCCAACGTCTTTCTTTTTCTCATTGGCAGGGAAAAACTAAAGAGTTATATGATAAACTGGGCATTTTTAGAATTTCATAACTTGGTAGACTAAAAATACTAGCAAAAACTGATTGCATGTTAAATGCTAAATTATCAGCGACCTTATTTTGAGACACTTTGGTTACTATATCTCTCAGGACCCTGTACAGCACTGTAATAGGTATGGCTGTTAGTGAGAGAGAGAGAGAGAGAGAGAGAGAGAGACAATGAGAGGGAGGGAAGAGGGGGTTAGTTAGTTCAGGTAAAGTGGTGAAAATTTAATTATCTGAGGACAGAATGAACAAGATGGGCCCATTCTCATTTAACTCAGGCCACATTAAAGTTAAGCTTAGGGACTTAGAGGAATAGATGTAAAACACTCTAAGTGCCATGGCAAGTGGCTAACTCTAATGATTCTACATTTAACTGATCTCACACATACATAACCTCTTTCAATTAGTTCCACCATATACAATATAAATCACTTGGTGGGATGAGGCAAAGATGGTTTACTAGACTTACAAAACATTAATATAGTGCTTTAGTATAAACTTGTTATCATTGTTATAACAAAGCATGCCCTCTATTCAGCAATTTCCAGTGTATAATTCCCAAAGAAAGGATATACAAGTGTGGGAATGTAAATAGATGCAGGATTCATAGTGGAAATAGGCAAATACAAAATTCAAGGATCTACCTGCAAAGACATGAATCTCCAGCTTTGGCAGGAACCACTGTAGGATGAAGTCACATACCACCCTTTTTTTCTTATCAAGCATAAGGTTCCTCCCTAGTCGTGATGTAGCTAAAGAGTAGCTGATACAGGATTTGAATAGTTCTTGTGTCTGGTTCCCTTCCTATTATTACTTTCTCAGGTTGTGTAGTGGTTACGAATGTGGGTTCTGAAATCAGAAACCTATAAGTGAATACCATTCCTGTAGCTTAATGGATATGTGGCCTTGGACAAGCATTATTGAGACAGTTTCTCTCTAGCTCTTTTCTTTTTTTTTTTATAAAATAAGAATAATGCATTGGTCCAGGTCTTCTGAGAAGCATCACCCAAGACTGGATAAAACAGGCAAGGGTTCTGTTACAGAAAATGCCTTTGCAAGGAGAAATAGGGAAGAAGGCAGAAAAGACAGGAGACTGTAGGATGGGATACTGCCACGAAAGAACGAGTGCATTCAGATTGGGTGGAAGTGTTATAGATGGCTGTGCAGTCTAAGGAAGATTCAGCAGGGCCGTGAAGGAGTCCTCAAGCTAAAGTTGGCTGTCATAGGAGCCCTGTGTCTCCCAGGAATAGGTCCTCCTTAGTTTTCCTAATTCACTCAGTCATTGACAGGGAGCAGCCCATAGCAGGAGTGGCCCATACAAAGCCCATACAAGGGTGATGGTGAATTTCAAAGGGCAGCACCTAGAGCTTCCTGCAGATGGAAGTCTGCAAGACACGTTCTTTTGGCCACTGCAAGGGGACAGTTCCCTTCATAGAGCACGAAATACGTGAATGCATGGAAAATCACAGTGTAAGCATTTAATACATGTCATCCATCACTACTTCTCTTACTACTACTACTATACTCCCATTACTACTGTTACTACTACTACCACCACTATGATTACTGTTTACTACTAACTGATCTGTCCCATCTATTAGTCATATATAAGTTTGGCACTATCACTCCTAAATAACTTTGATGTTTTTTTGAGGGTAGGAATAAACTATTCATCCCTTTTGTGAGTACATAGCACAGAGTTCTGATATATTCTTGCTGTTAGTGTCTTGAGAGGTACAGAACAGAAAAACAGGGAGGCTGCTTATATATTGATGGGGAATGGGCATGAGGAAATAAGACCTTCCTAACTGGAACAGGAATGCTTTTTGGTCAAGCTTGCAATCAGTGGAGACAGGCTCAACCATGGTTGTGTCCGCAGCACACCCACAGTGGCAGTGTCCATCAGAGGAAGGGAATCAATACTCTACAAAGACATGTGGACCTTCAATAAATTGTTGGACAAATTGTCTGAGATTAATGTTTTTAAGCTTGGTTAAGGAAGAGAAATTGTTCTCTTCAATTTGTTGCCAATATCAACTTACTTTTCTATCCTTTGTTTCACTGCAAAAGGAAAAACACACTTTGCCAGATCTCTTATCTGAGAACTAAAAATCTCTCGATATCAGTAAGAATTATTGAAATTTTAGTACATTAAATGCAAAAAGACAAATGTTAGGTCTCTGCCTAACAATTGCCTATTTCTTTCTTTAAGGGGAAAAGTGGGTGAGGTGGAGAAAGAGTGTAACAGAGCCGTGGAGACGTGCCTGCTCTGTGGACTGCTGACCTTGAGGCCAAATACAGAACCTCTGCATTGAACTTTGGGAGCTTTCAATGACTTTAAAAATGAATTTGATTCTTATTTTTGATACCATCTCTTCACCACTGAGACTAGAACTGTCAAGTTATTACATAGTGGTCACCTTAGAAGTTCAAGTTCTGCCCCCTTCCTGAGTACTTTGATCATTTCCCAGGGAGACACACAGATTGATTCCACTTGGCTCATCTCACTCTGTCCAGGTACCACACTGTCAGTGCATTGGATCCGATGTGTCATAGAAGAGATGCACAAAGGCTTTGGAATTTATTGAAGCTTGACTAGATACCTGTCTCCATAAAACTATGTGTTCTGAGGTAAGTTATTTCACATCTATGTGCCTCAGTTTCTTCAACTGAAAAATCAGAAAATGGCTTACAGCTAAGAGATGATGAAGCATATTAATGGTCTACACAGAATGCCAAATGCACAGTGGCTGCTAAATAAATAAATAGCTGCTATTCTCATTTTCCCAGAAGATAAGCACATTATCTTTCTTTTTCAACCTTTACAACTTAACACCAACCCTGTCAATCAGCCAAAGAAATCATTGAATATAAGTTGTTCTTATTCAGCAAATCTTTCTTAGTGCTGCAGACGACAGACATTTCTTCATCTCTGGATTTAATCATTAATGTCTACATTCATTCATTCATTCATTCATAAATAAAAGCAGCATAGTATTGGGCTAAGAACACAATTTCTCTGGGTTTATGTATCAGCCCTGCCACCTAGCAGCTGTGTAACTTGGGAAAAATCACTTAACCTCTCTGCATTTTGGTTCCCTCAGCTGTAGAAGGAGTATAATAATCATATCTATCCACTGCCTGTCTAAGTGCTCAATACACTGTCACTACTAATCCAACATAATTGAGCACATACAATGGGATAATATTTGTGCCAGTCATGGTTGATTGTTGTTTTATGTGTATGTGTAAGGATACCTTCTCCACAAAATGGTTCTGGAGGCCTTTCTCAATATGTTTCTAAGATTTATATAGTTTTGTCAAAGCAAAAATAATCACAATGGTGTTTGCTTCTTTGTCCATCCTTTTCTGTCCCTCTACTCTCTCTTAATCCCCTGACATTCCGTCCCCTCTTGAAAAATGACCTATATAAGCTACTTCAAAACCTCTGTACTTTTAGAATCGTGTTTGCCCTCACTGTCAATTACAGTGCCTGGAAGCACTAGGGAAAAGAAGGTCTACACATTTATTCCCAGGTAAAGTCGTGGCAAGCTTCGCAGGCTCAGCCACCATGTTATCCCATAATGTTATTCCATTAACCCTGGGCAAACTCTCTTGAGGACAGGAATGGAATGCATCATAAACTCTTCTCCTGTTAGAGCCCTGCTGCTTGGTTGTAATGACCATGATTTCTGTTACATGAATAAGAGATTCCTATATTTTATTTGTCTTTTCTCTATTTTTTAAAATTTATTTATTTATTTATTTTTTGCTGGCTGCTTGGAGTTTATTTTCTCCTTGATGCAAGACGAACAGTTACAGGGGGTCAGGAAAGCTCACCTGTGGCTTGGAGAATAGGGAGTGAGATTCTCTCAACTTCCTTTTCGGTATTTTGCTGTTTTGATGTAAAAGAACCCAAACTATAATTTATTTTTCCTTAGGCATTTGGGTTCATTCCTCAGTTCTATGTTTAAAAACAAATGGAATAAAATTAGAGAAAAAATACAATCAGACCCCAGGATCTCTAACTTGAACACACGTTTGAAAATCATGTGACAGGTATTAGATACATTGCTGCTCATTCATTTACATTTACTGCAAGTACTGTGATCTTGCTTTAAAGATAGCTAAGAGTCTGGCATTAGTATCACTAACATGCATATTTGGCGATAATATTAATTTAAACAATAATGACCATTTAAAGTTTTTTTATTTTCTGAAAGTAATTTGTATTATAGGCCCTGGAAACTGGATTCTGGTATAAACACTTCATGATCTGAACCTAGAGTGATAGTAACCTGGGTTCTAAATTTGTTAAAGAGTAAACTGATACTTTTCTGGTTTAATACATTTAGGATCTGATCTAATTCCCACCTTAACCTGCCTGTGCACCAATATAACGAAGCTGGTGTGAATGAAATATAAGATGGGGGTTGATCAAGGTTATGTCTATTACAGCCAGAGAACAGTGTCACCTTAGAATTTATTCAATAACCCTACTGGATAACAAATTAACTTATACCCGCTACAATCTAGAAATCCCCAGTATTTTGAAAAGCTAGTGTTAAGATAGTGTCACACTAAGTATGTTTACATGTTTTAACTTCCTTAATATAAAATTAAAAAAAAATATGAGTGCATTTTCATCATTACATTTGATGTTCAATGCGTATTCCAATTAATGTTTTAAATTTCCTTCCTAACATGTTTAATGAACTGGCTATGTATATGAATATTTTTATTTTAGTCTCATTAATAGTTATAGTCTAATGTCACATCACTCAAAGGAGTGAATACATTTTTCTTTTTCTTCTTATCATCTTAAGATGGTATCAGGGTTTACTAATCATTTCAAGTTTTAAAACAATGTGCCTAAAATATTTGTTTCTGGAAGAATGTTTGCAACTTAAATTAATCAGAATTGTGCTAATTAGCCTCTGTTCGTTCCTTCAGATCCACTCTGTATCTTCTCCACAAGGGCTCTCTTGGAGTCTGTTTTCCGGTTGGGCTTAGCCAAAGGGGGCACTAGCTGGAGACAGGAAGGAGGGAGCAGAGTGAGGTCAAGTATTCACTTCTCTTGCTCCCTCCTTTTAGTGTCCCCTCGCGTCTGCTGCTTCCCAAGACCAAGTCTATAGCTTATAGTTATGTAGTCCTGTCCAGTCAGCTGTCTCATTCTGGGTTGTGGGATGGCTCCCATCTCCCGCCTTTAATGATAATGGACTGAATGATAATGGACCTTTTCCCCACTTCCTAATCCCCGTGGCTCCCTAGCACTATCCCTTTTGGTGTCCCTACATCCTGCCCTAAGCTTTGCAATAGACCTTTCATGAAACTCTTTTCAAATTACCAAATTGGAATGTGCCTTCTGTTTTATGCCTGTGTGCTGACTGATCAAGTATCAATAAACAGTAATTCTTTATTGCAAATGCAAGTCAAACATATTTGTGTTGCATGCCTATTTGAAAAATTGAAAATGTTCGTTTCTTATTGGTATTGCATAAAAACAGTCATTAAAATTGTCTGATAACAACACCTTATTAAATCCAAACATTGTACCTGTAAGTTGCAAGTTTTCTTCATACTGACTGATGTGTCAAAACTATGACCCAGTTATATCTCACATGTGGAACCAAATCGTATCCATGATATAAATTTAATAAAGTCGTGTGTGTGTGTGTGTGTGTGTGTGTGTGTGTGAAATCAGTATGGAGAAGAGATCCAGGAAATGTCTCCTGTGAAAAACCTTTCTTCACATTATTATGATTTTTTTTCCTAATTCCTAAGATACGATGGATCAGAGTGGGCTTGCCTGAGGAGTATGTGGGTGTGGCGCAAAAGGAGAACAAAGATTTCCAGCATTGATAAAGGATCAGGAATTAAGGAAGCCTTAAAATATATTGGGTAAGGAAGAAAGGCCAGGGCCGGCCCCGTGGCTTAGCGGTTAAGTGCGCGCGCTCCGCTGCTGGCGGCCCGGGTTCGGATCCTGGGCGCGCACCGATGCATCGCTTCTCTGGCCATGCTGAGGCCGCGTCCCACATACAGCAACTAGAAGGATGTGCAGCTATGACATACAACTATCTACTGGGGCTTTGGGGGGAAAAATAATAAATAAATAAAATCTTTAAAAAAAAAAAAAAAAGGAAGAAAGGCCAAAGTGGAGTTTGATACTTAGAGTCTGCAACAGGGGACGCTCCGAAAGGAAAGGCACACTTGAAAAAAGAATGACACTAATAATGGTATTATATTTTTATGCTTATATTGAGGCCTCACTACGTGCCAGCCACTTAGAGCATGACGGCCCTTATTCTCATTTTACATTTGAAGAAAGTGAAATAGACAAAATTCTCTAGTAAAGCAGAGAATTTTACACCCAGTTCTCACTGATCACATGCCTAAGCATGGTATGCCAATTTATGCTACTCAAACTCTTTAAATGAAAATGCAGTAGTGTGGACAGGGGACACCTTCTGTCTGTGAAGAGTCAAACAGATGGTCGGTCTATCTTTCATGGTGTGTCAAGATCATAAAGTAAAACAGAATGAAAGTTCTGTTCAGATACTAGAATGGTCTCCGTGACTGACAAAACCAGCACATACTGGATGGATCCAGGAACCAGAGCTAAGTCGTATAAGAAGGAGTTGGAGAATCTGAGACTTTAGTTCCTAGAGGAGTTCATGGAGAGTCTTAAAGCCTCTTTCATGTGAGGGTAGAAGGGGGAAGATTTAATCATCAGGCTCGTGTTTAGACTAGAAGGTCATCCACATTCTCTTCCTGCTTGTGTATAAATCTACTCTCGACAGCTGGGTGCTTATTTTGTTCCATAAGAAGAAACTCATTTTGATTAAACAAATACAAGTGAATAATGCTTTTCCTTAATAGAAATATGTCTAAAACCATCTTATCATCTGATATTTGCTAAGACATGTAGGCTTACTTTATTTTTTTATTTTTTTGCTGAGGAAGATTGTTCCTGAGTTAACGTCTGCACCAATCTTCCTCTATTTTGTATGTGGGACACCACCACAGCATGGCCTGATGAGCAGCATGGATGTCCATGCCTAGGATCTGAACCCACGAACCACGGGCCGCTGAAGCAGAGTGCGCGAACTTAACCATTACGCCACCAGGCCGGCACACCCTATAGGCTTACTTTCAATCAGATGCTGTGAAAACAACATGAAGACAATTCTGTGCTTAGATACATTTTCTCGCTTTGTACTTCTGACTATAAACTTCATCTGCAAAGACTGAAGTTAAAACCATTTTACTTGCTGGATGATCATAAAGAAAATCTTAAAAGAAAAACAAAAACAGAAATGCACTAACTAAGATTAGTGAAAATATATGCGTGTCTGTGTGTTTTATTTTCCAGTAAAAAACATATTTCAAGATGGAATGTGGATGAATACTTAAAAATACTTTGAGAAAAATAAACTTGCAAAAATTAATTCTTTGAAAACAGTGTTTTTCAAAGTTGATCAAAGAATGCAATATTACTGCAGATATTCACTGAATACTGTTCACTTTAATAAATCTAAATTGTTAGTCATTCTAAGATACACACATCTTGCTACTTGGGTTTCTAACTTGATCTATTTATTTTCTGAGCAAAACCTGAACTGACCCAAGATATACACTCAGTTTCTCCTGGCTGTCTGTTACCAAAGCAATTTCTTTCTTTGTTTTTTTTCCTTTCCTTCCTTCCTAATTTCTTCGATATTTTGTCATTGGATATCTTGTCACTTTGTAAAATCTAGTCATTGAGAAGCCCCTCTATGACTTTGTGCCTCCAAAACTTTTTGGCCATATGGGTGTCAGAATAAAATATTTTAATGATTAAGTGTTGTTCAGAGGTGATATGTGAAATACACCACTTATGAAAAAGTGAGACTAGTGAATATGAATCACAATTTTCAATTTCGTTCCAATGGTTATCCTAAGGAAAAATACTCTGATCTCTCTCTTTTCTAACTTTCTTGAATACCGAGTGTAGCATCAATGTTTAAGCACATAATGTTTGTTTGATTTTCGAGGACTACATACATTCTAAACTAATGCCAAGGGGATATCTTTACTCCTTAAAATCTCAGATTTGAAATGTAATGAAACGGCTTTCACAACAACAAAATAATCTGACCTTTTTTCAGCCCTTTTCTAATTTTGTATGTAATTATATATACATGCACATACATAAATTTCCACTAAACAATGACGCTGGATATCTTTTGAAAGAATAAACTTATTAATTAAAAGAGGGTAAATTTAGAAAGGAAACTTTCACTAGCAGTAAATACTTGCACGAATTTATGACTTAGTTCTTTCAAAATTTTCTGGACCATGATTCTCTATAATTTTAGGAAGTGGAACCACCTTTCCAAAAGGAAAATGTATCTACTATAGCAAAGGTCACCTATTAGGGCAGACATCAATAATCCTTACATTCAGGATAGTGAGTGTTTTTTCTCTCTGTTGACAGGCTTGGGGAATATTACATATTATTAATATGGCTGACTAATTCCTAATTAGAACTCATTAGTAGCTCCACAACTGTAGAGTTTGATGGATTTGCAGCCAATCTTGAAAAAGTTCATAATAAATGACCTCTGCCCCAAGACTTTCTCATCTGTCCATCATTTAATACCATTTTTGTTTTTATGCTGGAAGATGTTATCCTTCTGACTCCCCTTGAGAAAGTGCACAAGGCCCATTTCTCTTATAAGATTATTATATTTAATTATATATTGACACTAATAAATACATTGTTGGCTTTTGATTTTCTAATAGGAAGTTTCCATTCTCTATATCCTGTATTTGAATTAGCCATTCTTCCTGTTAGAAAACGTTGTTTAAGGGCAAGTATGTATGTGTCAACTTGTGAGATATGCGTGTTAATTCAGAACATTAAGATAAACAAAAAGAAAATGACATTTTAGTGATTCCCATAGCAACTGTAGAATTGTACAACACCGCTCATTTATTACGCTAAAGGGAACATTTTTACTTTAACAAAAGATATATTATTAAAACAAATGTTTTAATTATTGTCATCCTTAAAAGCTGGAGGAGGAACGCTACTTCTTAGAATGAAATATGGACCCCAACTCTAAAAAACAAATCATTTTAATTTAAAATTGAACAAAATTGCACTTAAAATTTCAAACCATGTTAAACTCAGTCATATTAAAAAATATAGATTGTAGTTTTCTTTTTCCTTTTTCTTTCTTGTTTTCTATTTCTGTTAGATTCATATTTATATAATTCAGAAAGAACATGAAATTCAAAGGGGAAAATTTTGGAAACTTGAGTTCCCCCATAATGTCCAGAAAATTTTCCAGTGGGTGTAATGAGATGTTTGTTCTACTTGTGGAGAAAAAGTAGAGAATGATAAACAGATAGTTTTATTTTAACTTTTTCAAGCTTTCTGCGTATAAGAGCCAAGAAGTCCCATGCAAAGCAACAAAGGGAAGAAGTATGTGGTTGCAAGAGATGGAAAGTTGTTGTGCCCTCTTCCAATCCCTTAATTTTAAAAATTATGACGTTTGAGACCCAGAACTGGAGAATCACATTACCAAGGTCTTTTTTTTTCTCTGTTTGTTTTTGTTTTTTACTTCCAAAATAGAGCTCGGCTTTCATGCCTGATGGAGTCTTCCAGGTAAACCACAATAAATTCCAGTTCTTATTTATTATCAAAGATATATTGAGTCCCTATTAAGTGCTAGGCTCTGATAGGACTAAGCATAGAGAAATTATAAGCAAATGTTATAATTGTCCTATGGAGTTAATCTGACACAGAGGACAGACAGGAAATAAAGAAATTATAATAGTGGATAATGGAGATTGAGATGCAAAAGAACAGAGTGCTATGGGAGAGTATTCAGGAGAACATAAACAAGTGTATGGGGCTCAGAAAAGCCTTCATCAATGAAGTGAAGTTTAAGCTGATATACTTTATTTAGACTAACTTCATAGGTTAATTTTAAACATATAGATTGGGAGAAAAAAAAATCAGCAGTCTTCCAGTCTGTAAAAAGTCAGAGGATACATTGGTATTAGGCAGGTTGCAAACCTTTGCTTTTGATGGCTTATTTGAAAACTTATTTTGTTCAGTTCATGTCTATATCTATGTCTATTTTTTGACCCTCGAAAAGGAGCAATGATATTTTTTAAGTGAGAAATAGTGGACACAAACAGATTCAATTAACTTCACATGTTTTATGGGCTCTTTTCCAACATAAATTGAGGAGTAGAAGTTAAATTAGGTATATTTTTGTTAAAGGTCTAATTAAAAATGGAAATAAACAGAAAAGGACTTTATGACAGCCGCTATTGTCTGGTCTCATGATCGCTCAGGCTCAAGGGAATAAGAGAGTGAAAAAAGAGCTCTGAGCTGCCCAGCAATTGAATGCACGACCTGGTGACTGAATGAACGACTGTTACTGCAGTGGTTACACAAAAGCAGGAGTTCTTTAGAGATTAAATAAAACTGAAAAGAGATGAGAAAGCCTCCCAGATGACAGGCTTCAACCAGGCTGACTTTTCCCTCTAGGTCTCAGGGAGCCACTGACAGGTAATGAGTAGCAGTGGGATGGAGACCATGGGCCAGTCATATAGGATAAGGTAGAATACTTGGATAAAAGAAAATATAGCTAGTAAAGGACCAGAAATCAACTAGTTGATGTGGGAAAATATTCAGCCAAGGAAAAGTGGCATATTGGAATGAAGGCTGTCTGGTATCTCACTATTTAAATCCTGTGCTTGCAATATAAGATATTGTTCCTAAATTGTTTAACCCGTGTTCATCTTATCTCAACAAAGGGTGAAAAAGTGCCTTGTGGACAAAGTCCACACCTCATCATTATTTAGCAGCCCCAGGTTTATTTGAACAGTAATGATTTGAGAGCAGATGTTCGGAAAATACTCTTTCACCAATCCAGTAAAATTCAGTTATTAAGATGCTGCACTCATGGCCCTGAATTGACTGACGTCTCTTGTCTCTAACTTGAGATTATATAGACACTGAATCTGATCAGCAGTCACTCAGGATGTTCAGTCAATGCAGACGTTGGCAGCATTTAAATTAAATGAATAGTTCCGAAGCTGTGGTCAAAATTATCCTACTCATCTGGTAGAGCTTATTGAAAATGTCATTTTGTCTAGGAAACTTTCTAAGACCAGGTCGTGACACTCCATTCTTTTATCATGTAGTCTTTCTCTTTTGCAGAATTTAATTAAATATAATTAAATCATTAACCATTAAGATACTTGTTCAAAGTTCCCTTTTCTTACCAAAAAATAAGCACTACAAGTAGCAGAACCATGTCAGTCTAATTCACCAGTCTTGTTTCCAGCACCCTCTCATAATATTTTGTTCTTAACAAGCACTCGTAACAAGCCATGCTGTTATCTAGTAACGGGACGCTTTCCAAGGTAAGCACTTTGATATTCATTTTCTCTCTTAGGCATGTCACCAAGTTTGTTGTGATGTTCAAATGAGATAGTGAGTGCTAACCTGATCTCTAATCACTACATGTCTATAAACTAGTTTGGGGAGGTTAGGTAACTTTTGTTACTCTCTTTTTTTACATCTGTGAAATGAAAATGTTGAAAAATCCGTCGTATAGCATAGGGCATTGTGACAGCCAATGAGGAGGCAGTATAATTAATTGCTACCAGCTACAACCAGAGGGCTGATATTTGACACCTGGCTTCACCCTTTACTTGTATTTGATTTGGGCAAGTGTTCTCTTCAGGCTGCAGTTTTCACACCTGTCAAGCAGGCTATAGTAAGAATTAAATAAATTAAAACACATCAAGCATTTAGCACATTTCTGGGTGTTAAATAAGTGCTCAAATGTAACATGATAAAATTCAGAAAAATCACTTTAGATCCAATATGGTGAAAACATTACAGGAAGACAAGATTTTGGAAGGTAGATGAGTTTGGAGTCTAGTTTAGGTATCCAGGTGATAAATGATGCTGGTGCACATCAGAATAGTGGCAGAAAAGGTGGAGAGACATGGAGATAGTCAGGAGTTTTCCAGAGGACATAATCAACAGAAGATTGTAAGTTATTAGATTTAGGGGATGAGGACAGAGAGAATTGTGATATACAGGTTCTCGGTTGATCAATTGGATGTATGTTGGTGCCACTCACTGAGATTAAACGACAGCAGGGACAGATGGGTTCTGTTTTGGATCTCTTGAGTTAGAACTGTCTGTAGGACATTCAAAGAGAGCTGTCCGGTAGAGAGTTTCATATATGTGTCTGAAATCAAAGCAGAGATCTGGAATGAAGAATGAGCTGTAAATGAAAGAGGAAGCAGGATAATAGTGGAAGGAAGGATGTGTCATGGGTGGAAAGTAGTTGAAATGGAAGAGTTTTCAGTATGTTCATATGCAGATGAGACAGCCAGGGCTCAGGAACAGTTTGGAAGAGCAAATCAGGATTTCTGAGAAAGAAAGAGGAGGTGGAATTCAAAGCAAATCCAGTGGCAAAAATAATAACTTTGCCATTAACATAAAAAAAGGTGCAAAGAAAAAAGTATATGTATTTGGATGAGATAAATTTTTTCCATTCTGAGGGTGTATCAGTTTTTATTGCTGCATAACAAATTTCCACAAACTTAGTGGCTTACACCAACACCCATTTATCATATTGCATTTCTGTGGGTCAGATGTCTGAGTGGGCTCAGCCGAGTTCTCTGAGGGTCTCAGAAGGCAGAAATCAAGGTGTCCACCAGGCTGAACTCTTACCTGCAGGCCCTGGGAAAGAATCTATTTCCAAACTCATTCAGGCTGTTGACAGAATCTGTTTGCTTGCAGTTGAAGGTCTCAGATCCCTGTTTCCTTGTAGACTACAAGTCAGGACCCACTCTCTGCTACTAGAGATTCCCACATTCCTTCTCCCATGAACACCACCATCTTCAAACCAGTAGGGGTATATCAAATCCTCCTTATTGCTTCCTCTTCCCTCACATCTCCCTGACTTCTTCTTCTGCCTCTGCTTTTAAGGCTCATGGGATTACATTTAGAAAATCCAGGATTATTTCTTTAAGGTCAACTGATTAACAACCTTAATTACATCTGCAGAGTCTCTGCCATATAAGGTAACATATTCACAGATGTTATAGCTCATCATACTCACTGTCCCAGAAACTAGGGCATGAAATATTCTTGGGGGACATAATTCTACCTACCAGAAATGGCTTTTTCCCCCCTTGTGGAGTAAGAGGAAAAGACAAGTGTAATATGGAGGGAAGAAGAGCTGACATGACAGAAGATTATAGCTACAGAGATATTTTTTTTTCAAAAGTGACATTTAAGTGTGTTCATTTTATTTAAAAACTACAAAGTAAAAGTCTCTCTTTCTCACAGCTCCAAACATCATTTTTTTCCCCCAAATTAATCAGTATTGGTTTGGTGTTTGAAATAAATATGCATATATTCAGAAATATGTTTTGTTTTTTCATAAATTATATAATCAAGAATGTATTGTTTTGCAATATGTGTTTTCTTTTTTCTTAATATCTCCTGGATACCACTTCATATAAACATATATTAATTAACTTCATGTTTTATTCTACCCTGTGAATGTAAATTTAAATGTAATATAAATATAAATAAATTTACCTATTGCCCCAGCAAGGACATCTAGGCTTATTTCTAATTTTTTATTGCTAGGCTAATGCTTCAGTTAGCCTTCTTTTATATGTTTCTTAGTGCATATATGCAAATATGTTCTTAAAATATGCTCCTAGAAGAAGAATTTCTAAATAAGATGGTATACATATTTAATCCTATTCCCCAATATCTCTCCAAATATCAGTACCAGTTTGCATTCCTACTAAGAGTGTGAGACTATCCATTTCCTTCTAACACTCTATTATTATCCATTGTGATGTCTACTAGTTTTATGAGTGAAAAACAGTCTTATTTATTTTTCATTGAAATATTTTTATATGTATTAGCAATATGAATATCTTAAAATCCTTTGCAATTTTTTTCTAATAGGTTATCTGTTTCTTAAGAATTTGTGGAAGATTGTTTTAATAGTTTTGGTTCTGGTGCCTTCTGTTGTTTAGTTTGCAAAAGTGTGTATCTGTTTATATATCCATAATCATTCTGTCTTTTTACTTAATATGTTTTCTCCTTTTGGTGTTCACTTATGTCTTGTTTAATAAGGCCTTCAGTAATACAAAATTATAACCAGATTATACTATATTTTTTTCTTTCTCTATAGATATATATAGATATATCTCCAAAAAATATATATTCATAAATTGTATGTATATGTTATATATATATACACACACAAATACAAGGGACAAATGGAAACACATTGAATACTTATATATAATTATGTATGGTATATAGTATATTATTAATTATGTTTATATAATTATTCGATGTGCTTACATCTGTCCCTTATTTTTGTGTATATTAGATATATTACATATAATATATTTTGTGTATATTATATATACAATTAATAATATATTTAACATATATAATTATATATATAATTATTCAATGTGTTTCCATTTATACTTTATTTTTAGAGTTTTTGAGTTATAGGAGATAAAGGTCTATTTTTATTATTTTATAAACGCAGTATCAATTATTTTAGCACCACTTATTTTTCATTGCATTTTGCCTCCATTCATTTGAAATGCCATATTTGTTTATTGTCTACTTCTCTAACTATACAATTCAAGTTCTGATATACTTGCCATTACAGTACTATAGTATTTTAATTACTATAGCCAAAAAAAATGACTTATTATCTGGAAGGGTATGTTCACCTTTTTGTAGTGTTTTTTTCAAAATTTCTTCACAATTTTTGTAAACTAATATTTCCCTATTAATTATGAAATCACAACATCAATTTCCTTGAGAAATCTTGACGAAATTTTGATTGGGATTGTATTAAATTCATTGATTAATTTGAGTAAACTTGGAATAAGTATCATATTGAGGTTTTTCACCCATGAGCGTATCCCTTCAGTTATTCAAGACGTTTACTATGGACTTCAGATAGTTTTATCATTATCACTACAAAGATCCTGCTTATATGTAAACATACATATATATATATATACATACATTTTTTTTTTCTTGGCTTTTCCTATGATATTCTACTGTATCTACTTGTGCATGTTATTTGAGGTTAAAGTTTAGGCCAAGACACCATAATTGGTTCTCGTCTGCATCTTCAGTAAGTCTTAAGCAGAGTAAATCGTCTGAATCTAAGTGCGTCTATAGCTCTGAGTTGACAGCTACCGTATTTAGTTCCCATCCCTAAAACCTGTGCCTCATGCTATTTGTCCTACTGGTCTAATCACCTGAGGACACACAGTCCTATCCCTAACATCTGGCCCGAAAGTGGGTCACCATGCTCTGCTCAAGCCACTTACCAAACAGTGCCCCTCAACTAAACATCATGTTTGCTTGTTGTTTGCCTGCTTGCTTTTTCTTGAGTAGCCACTCTATCCACCCATGAACTGTTTTTGGTGACGCTCCCCGTGTTTGCAGCATTACACTGCAATAATTTGGGCTACTTCTGTCTTCTTTCCATCTCTAAGCTATTTCTTATAGTTTCCAGTCCTCCAATGTTTCCATCTTTTCATATCTTTAATGATTGGGACTTATACGTGCTTTTACATACTTGACATCATTTTACTGAATTTGTAGTAGGTGGGAGAAATTATGGCATTAAGTCTACATCCTGAAAGGGAATTAGAATAGTGTAAAAATGAGCAGCATCCCAATGACTTCAAGCATAAGTGAAAAGTAAAAGCTTAAATATTTGTATTAATTTAGAAATATTTTCACTTTATTATCTATAACATGATATGGAAATATAATCTTATTACTTGTCAAGCATTTTAAATTACGCGTAATAGTTTCAGTTGCTAATAAGTTTTTTCTTAAATGGTATTTTAAATCCATTAAACTATTTGAGCTGATCCAACTTGCAAATAGGGATTAGTATTTTCTATCTTTATTAAAACTATTAATGGAATGAATTTGAATCACTATATGAAGCAATATTAAGTGGGAAAGAGAATTAAAAATAAGTTAAAACTAATTTGACAGTTTATTTATAGAATGAGATAGCAAAAGTTACTATAATAAATTTAGATGGGGGGGGTGATGAGGAAAATTGGCCCTGAGCCAACATCTGTGCCAATCTTCCTCTATTTTGTATGTGGGACACCACTACAGCGTGGCTTGATGAGCAGTGTGTAGGTCCATGACCAGCATCCAAACCTGGGAACCCAGGGCTGCCGAACAGAGCATGCCAACTTAACCACTATGCCACCAGGCCGGCTCCAATAAATTTTAATTTTTGAAATTCAGTTCATTTGAAAATTATGATTACATAATAACTTTTAATCACATAAAACTCTATTAAACTCTCACCATTATATTCATGTTGTATCTGTATCATACGTAATAATTTTTACCTTGCTGGGTTTTTTTTGCATTCTGAGTTTTAACAGTTGTCCAACCATTCTTTTTGGAAAGAAGAGACATGCTGTCTTTCCCTTTCTGCAAGATCTAATATGCAAACAAAAACCAACTTTATCTTTTGAAAAACTAACTACTTTTCTAATATTCTCTATTATATTGGTTGATAGTGCCAGATATAGAAGGAGAAAATATGACACTTCCCTCTGTGGGAGTTTGGTTACGATTATTTGTTTCCCTTTTCTTCCCTCTTGTTCATTACCATCTCATGGGACAAAGATGTGAGAACACATGAAGAAAATAATAATGTATCCAGGAAAAATATTAAGTTAAGAATTTATTTCATTTTCAGATGCACCATTTTTTCTAATGTCTGAAGTATGGATGAACATTGTAATCAATGTGTACGTTTAATTATACTTTTCTGAAAATATTATATTAAGTCAATTATGTTTCTCATACTTCATGCCATCTTAGAATTGAAATAAAAAATCAGTGAAGTCTGTGGAGCCAGCCCTGTGGCCTAGTAGTTGAGTTCAGTGTGCTCCAGTTCATCTGTCTGGGTTCGGTTCCTGGGCGTGGACCTACACCAATCTCTGGAAGCCATACTGTGGCAGTGACCCACATAGAAAATAGAGGAAGACTGACACAGATGTTAGCTCAGGGTAAATCTGCCTTGGCAAAAAAAAAAAAAAAAAAAAAAAGTCAGTGAAGTCAGACAATCAAGTTTTTTAAAGTGTATATATGTAAACTACTAATTACAAATTATTGTTAAATTTTCTTTAGGTTTCCTAAGACCAAATTAAAAAAGGTGACGTGATCATTGGGTAATTCTCGTTATCAGACATATGGTTTCAAACTATAACTAAAGCAAAGAGTTTTCTCATTCTGATTTTTAAAATAATATGTCCTCTTGAGATTTTATGTAGGGGAAACAGTTATGAGGAGGATCATATTGCAACATTCTCGTATCAGGTACAATAATGAATAGCTGATCATTGCTTTGCTTTTCAACCAACCAGGTGACTTAGGACAGGTAGAACAGCATAGGGTTTAAGACCACTGACTGCTTGGATTTAAAACATAACTCTGTCACTTATATCTCTGACTTGGGCAAATTTTGTAACCTCTTTGTGTTTCAGTCCTCATCTGCAAAAAGGGAGTATGAAGTCCCTAACTCATTTAGTTATTATGACGATTATGACATTTTCAAATGTCATGTGTTATAATATTTCATTATAAGTTATAATATTGGAAAAGCACTTAAGACAATTCATGGCATATAGAAATGCAAGCCAATGTTTGTTAAATAAATAAATTTGAATGTAATAGTTTGAAGAGTTAGAATAATATGGTCCAACAACTAGAACCCTCTTAAAGTTCATGGCTTCAGTTTCCTTCCATAAATGTAGGTGTGAGGAAAACAAAATATAGTTTAACGGCTGTCAATAGGATTCCTAGAAAACACAACTACCTCTTTTTAAGAACAAACTCTGAGTATCTACTTTGGGGATTACGAAATCTAGAGGATACTGACTGGCTGGAGACATATCCTAAAATATATCCAAACAGCTGTTATAAAATATTCTAAAAAATGTGAGAGTCAGAGAGGTAGCAAAGAGAATGTAAAAGAAAAGTGCTAAAATATACAGAAGGAAAACCTTTCATCAATTTATATTTCACTATTCAGATTCGTTTGTCATTGCATTTATTATCACGTGAAATAATATGATATAATTGCCTATTTGGTTTGTTTTCTTTTTCTTCACAATATAACTTCCATTGGAGTAGAGACTGCATCTATTTTGTTCAACAATGTATCTCAAACTCTAGCATAGCATACTGTACGGAGTAGGTATTCAATATTATTTTAGAAAAATTTCATGAGACTAGAGCCCATGGAGAAAGATTGCCAGTAAGATCATTCCAATGATGAGTTGACTTGAGGTCTTTTAAGAGTAAGAATATTTACGATTTAATTTTAAATTGTTCCCATTAGCGAGATAAAATACAATCCTTTTTCACAGTCACACAAACTCAGATGATCTTTGATGTTATTTTGCAGAGGAAAGGGGATTTGGTGGTGGTGAGCTAGGTGACTCAAAATGGGAAATGGGACAACATGTGCATAGTGAACAGCATGGATTCAGCAGAAACGGTGACTCTGAGGAGGTAGTTTTATTAACCAAGAAGTCCCCACGATTCACAAAAAAATTTGAAAGTTTAGACTTCTCACAGAACATTAAGAAGTTTTAGCCAATATGACTCCCAAGAACAAGTGTAAGGTGAATCCAGTTGTCATCTGCACATAAAAGGACATGTTGACAATGAGTACTTTATCATACTGTTAAAAGGATAAATTGTTGGCTGTACTACAGAATAAAAAGTCCTGTAGAATAAAATATTGTCCTATCATAATTATTCAAACAAAATTACCACAACTTGGGCTGTTGAGAGCAGGTGAGATATTTTCATTTCCAATGAGAAATTGAAAGTATGAAATGAATTCAATCAGTGGATATTTAATTCATCAAGAATAGTCATTTAGGCTCTATTCTAGGTCTAAGACAAACTCCTCAGGGACCTCTGCCAGGACTTATAGTAGATTTACTTTCCCAAGGTCCAAGCTAGGGTGGGAGAGAAACACACACAGAACCACTGTCATCAGAATGAGTACCTGATTCTTAGAGGACATGGGAAGTCAACAGTCCCAGGTAACAGGCTGGATAGAAAGAAGGGGCTATGAGTAGACAATAAGTGTAGGTGTCTGCAGATGATAAGATGATAAATAGATAATGTAGCAAAGTGCACACATATCAGGGCAAGAGGTTCTGAACAGAATTGGTCAGTAATCTAAGATTATGAGAAGCTGGTGTCTTTGTAGTAGAGAGTTCTTCATCTTTATTATGCCAGGTCATGGAAAGACATCGGCTCTGTGGAGAGAGACTGAATTGTGCTTGTTCTTGAAGACAGAATATGTTACTGATGAACATAGAGAAGTGAAGAGAAGTAACATAATCAAATTCCAAAAAATAAAGACTAGGAAGTCTTTGTACTTATAGTCAAATCCAATCTCTAGTAGCATATTAGCTTCCTACAAGATAATGGAGAATAAACACATAAAGGATTAATTTTAAAAAATAAATTATTAATTATTGAGAAGTGAATATTTTGCTGTATATTTTTTCAAGAATGAATAGCTTATGATTTTTACATTCACTCTATAACATGCAGAAAGCTCACGATTTCTGATAAAATTATGTGAGCTCTCCCTTAAAATATGAATTTTCAGTTGGGTTTATGCATTCAAACTTCTAAGAATATCCAAAGAAAGCAACAGAACTTTGTTTTGTCCTTTGTAGTTTTGTTTTTGTTTTTGTTTTTTTCGGTAGTTTGCTTTGATTTGATTTCTTCTGATATGCAGTGCTATTTAAATCATTGAAATAATAGACCTGCATCTGGTGATATAAATTTCTGAGAGATTCAGGAAGTCAAACAGCACTGTATTAACTAAATCACAGATTTTGTTTGTAGCTGTTGCTTCTTCCTCATTGTATTAACCAGAAGACTTTATTCCCTCTAGAACTGTAAATCAGAGAATCTCCGGCTCTTCATAGGAGCGTTAAGAATACTTTGGCTGTCCTGAGCAGTAACTCAGTTTTGTGAAATTATATCCACCGAGATCTATGGGGTGCTTGAGACAGCTTTATTTTTTGAATTTATTACATTCCTTCACAGCTTCTCTTAAAGGTTTCATAAACTCGCAATGAAAAGTGGTCACTTAAAATCAAACTCCAAACATAGCAGAGGTAATCAGGCCTGCCTTTTTCTGTGTCCTACATGAAGAGTACAGGCATTAACTAATGATAAAGGCACCTGTCGACCAGGGAGCGGCAAGCCCCCGGTAGTTCTCTTCGGCCTTAAGATCATGTCTAGGGGATTTTTCTGGGTCATTTAACAAGCCAACTCTCTGTCACCACTAAGCTTAATTTTTATAGAAGGGCAGTTTTTTGAATTTCAGAAGAATTCACAGGGCATTTTCAAACTCTTTCCTATTTGACCTATTTGCAGGTTACTGAAGAAAACTGTATATTTTTTTACGACAGAAGCAGTAGATATGCTTTTATATCAGAGAACAGTGATTCAGATGTTTATTATTTTATGGTCTTACTGATCACTTTGTTTTGTGACTTGGGAACCAAGATGTCGTTTTGTTTATTTGTATGGTTTTGTTGACTTCATTTGACTGAAAACCCTACAATGAGCTGGATTCAATAGTTAAAAAAAAAAAATGACAAGTACAGCCAGCACTCCATGTCCATGGGCTCCACATCCTCGGATCCCACAAATCACAGATGGAAAGGCCTAAGATGGTTGTGTCTGTCCTGAACATGTACAGACTTTTTTTCTTGTCATTATTTCCTAAACAATACAGTATAACAACTATTTACATAGCATTTACATTATAAGTAATCTAGAGATGATTTAAAGTATAGGGGAGGATATGCATAGGTTATATGCAAATACTCTACCATTTTATATATAAGGGACTCGAGCATCTGCGGATTTTGGTATGGGGCAGGGGCGTCCTGGAACCAATACCCCTTGATACAGAGGGAAGACTGTACATGGTGTAGTGTTTAGCAAATTAGTGTGTTTTGCTCTAAACAAACTGTAAATGATAAAAAAAAATATGAAATAAACACTTGGTGCAATTGCAAACCAAAAGTTCCAATTTGAGTCCAGTGGATATTAATATATTAATACTTAAAAATAACATATTTTCTAACCATCGCTTGATCGATTTCAAAAGTGAATTTACAATACTTTTATCTAACAATAAAGCAAATGTGGTAAATATTAATACTAGGAAATCTTATAAAGGGTATATGATCATCAGTCCAAAATTGTGAACCGAGGTAACCCAAGTACCACCAGATCTTTTACATTTTCAAAAGAAACAGAAAAACTTGACATCTTGCTGACACTGTATGCAATACTAGCTTAAGATAATTCTCTGCTTCAACATGAAATCAAGTTACATTCCTTTGATGACTTTATTTTTAACAATTCAGATTTTCCATCATTGTGATTAATGACACCACCAATAAAAACAAAGTGTCAAAAATCTGTGTGAAACAGTTAATGAGGTTGGTGATGTCTAATCTGGTTTCAAGATTTGAGAAGTTATGTGGGGCCTTTCAGGCATACATATATCATCAGTAACTGTGGTTTTTAAAAGTGAAGTAAAGATATTTTGTTTCCAATTTATGTTTATTATTTTTTTCAAATGACTATTAAATTTTTAGAATATACTTATTATGTAGTTTAGACTTTAGTACTTTATAAATGGACCTGTTAAGTATTTGTTTGGGCCTGGAGTGAGGGAAAAAATACTAAAACTCTAAGGGTGCTAGGAAACTAGAAAGTTTCACAACCCTTTGTATATGGAAAGTCTTTGTACAATTTTTGCAAATTTTATCAACTTTTTAAAAATAAAACATTTTTTAAATAAAATATATTAGCTGAGCTTTTAAAGAATTAGATTAGGGATAGTTCTTTCTAATCCTGCTTTGCAATGAGTTTTTATAATACATAGATATTGACTTAGAAGATGATTTTGTTTCGTTTCATTTCTGTTTTATTTTTTTTTTTTCTTACTCGCCCCATCCCTTTAAATAGACTTTATTTTCAGAAGCAGTTTTAGGTTCGCAACAAAATTCAGCAGAATGGACAAAGTGCCCATATAAGCCCTGGCCCCACACTTGCACAGCCTCACCTACTATCTACATCCCAGAGAGATAAGTTTGCTACAATCGATGAGTCTACATTGACACATCATTATCATCCAAAGTCCATAGTTTCCATTGGGGTTCACTCTTGGTGTTGTACATTCTACGGTTTTGACAAATGTACAATGACATGTATACACTTTTATAGTATCATACAGAATTTTTTCACTGCCCTAAAAGTCCTATGGGCTCCACCTATTATGAATAGGTGGGAACTATTTATAATAGGGTCTATTTATAACAGATCCCTCATCCCTGATAACCATTGATCTCTTTCTTATTTCCAGTTTTGACTTTTCCAAAATTTCGTATATTTGGAATCATACAGTATGTAACCTTTACAAATTGGCTTCTTTCACTTAATGATATGCATTTAAGTTTCCTCCAAGTCTTTTCATGACTTGGTAGCTCATTTCTTTTTAGGGCTAAATAATATTCCATTGTCTAAATATACCACAGTTTATCCATTCACCTACTCAAGGACATCTTGATTGCTTTCAAGACTGGGCAATTATGAATAAAGCTGTTATAAACATCCATGTGTAGGTTTATGTGTGGACACAAGTTTTCAATTCATTCGGGTAAATACCACAAGCATGACTACTGGAACTTACGGTATAAGAATGCTTAATTTCACAAGAAACTGCAAAATTGTTTTCCAAAATAGTTGTACCATTTTGCATTCCTACCACCCATAAATGAGAGTTCCCAACACTCCAAATCGTCACCAGGAGTTGTGGTGTTAGCATTTTGGATTTTGGCCATTCTAATAAATGCATAGTGGTATCTCCTTGTTCTAATTTGTGTTTCCCTAATGATACATGACGTGGAAGATTTTTTCATATGCTTATTTGCCATCTCTATATCTTCCTTGTTGAAGTGTCTTTTCAGGTCTCTTGCCCATTTTTTATTCAGTTTTTTTTTTTTCTTATTGTTGAGTTTTAAGAGTACTTTTCATGTTTTGGATAACAGTCTTAGTCAGATGTGTCTTTTACAAATATTTCCTCCCAGTCTGTGGCTTGTCCTCTCATTCTCTTGACAGTGTCTTTTGCAGAGCAGAAGCTTTTAATTTTAATGAGGTCTAGCTTATCAATTATTTATTTCATGGATGACACCTTTAGTGTTGAATCTAAAAAGTCTTGCCCAAGGTCACCTAGATTTTCCCTTGTGTTATCTTCTAGGGGTCTTATGGTTTTACCTTTTATATTTAGGTTTGTGTTCCATTTCATTTAATTTTTGAGAAAGGTGTAAGGTGTATATCTAGATACATTATTTTGTACGTGGATATCCATTCCTTCCAGCACCATTTGTTGAAAAGACTATCTTTTCTTCATTGTATTGCCTATGTTCCTTTGTGAGGATCAGTTGACCATATTTATGTAGATCTATTTCTTGGCTCTCTATTCTGTTCCATTGTTCTATTTGTCTATTCTTTCACAAATATCACACTGTCTTGATTACTGTAACTTTATAAAAAGTCTTGAAGTCAGATACGGTCAATCCTTTGACTTTGTTCTTCTGTAATATGTGTGGCTATTTTGAGTCTTTTTGCCCCTCCATACAAACTTTAGAATCAGTTTGTTGATATCCACAATAACTTGCTGGGCTTTAAATTGGGATTTTGTTGACTCTAAAGATCAAGCTGGAAAGAAGTGGCATCCTGACAATATTGAGTCTTCTTATCCATGAACAGGGGATATCCTTCCATTTATTTAGTTCTTCTTTGATATCTTTTATCAGAATTTGTAGTTTTCCTCATTTAGATCTTATACATATATATATATAATTGTATTTATATTTAAGTATTTTATTTTTGTGGAGCTAATGTATATGGTACTGTGTTTTTGGTTTCTAATTCACTTTTTCCTTGCTGGTATATAAAAAAATGATTGACTTCTTTATATCAATCTTGTATCCTGCAATTTTGCTGTAATCACTTATGAATTCTGGGAGTCTTTTTTGTTGATTTTTTTAAACTTATCCACATAGACAATCATGTCATCTGCAAAGATAGTTTTATTTCTTCTTTCTTAATTTGTATACCTCTTATTTCTTCTTCTCTTACTGCATTAGCTAAGACTTTCAGCGTGATGTTGAAAAAGAATAGTAAGAGGGGACATAATTGCCTTGTTCTTGGTAGCAAGTAATTTTTTAAATAAAATATTTCTGTTTTATTCTTTTAAGGTGGTGAATTACATTTGTTAATTTTCAAATATATGAATATATATATATATATATATATATATATATATATATATATATATCCAGAATGTCCCAAACAACAGAACACAGAGCATATTTAAGAGGTGAATGCCAACAGAACACAGAGCATATTTAAGAGGTGGATGCTTTATAGTAAGGTTCCACTTGGACTTAATTAATTCGCTGTTCTGAGTTTTGCGTTTAGAATTCAGATGTTTATACATTTGTACTTTAATAAAAATTGTATCTCACAGACTCAATCTGTCTTAACATGAACCAAGTCTCAGTCTGCAGTTTATCAGATATATCATCCAATCCTAAGTGAGACTACGTGAATAATGACTGGTTTGTACAGATTTTTTACACCTAAAATCTTAGGTGAGTTTAGACTTCCATTGTTCAAAGACTGAAGATTCCAGGTGGCTAGAGATTAAAAGGTTTAGATTTTGAAATTTGAAGTTAGAACATCATATATTGGCAATCTAGCAGCATTGCATGTGAATTGCTCAACTGGAAAACAAAAAAGAATTTTTTTTGCTCTAATTAATTCTCTAAAAATTTTCAAATGATACATCATACCAATCCTATTGGTTGGGACTAGAAAACAATACACATTACTCATTTTTAAGAAAGAGGAGTCAGATTCCTCTCATCCTTTTCATCTCTTTTTTCATTGTAACTGAAGTCTAATTTATAGAAATCTATGGTGTTTAGTTTTGTGTTTGATAACCTGCTGGGTTGAAAACTTTAAAATATGTGCTATGCGTACAGATGATAATCTACTCCAAGATTTTATTGTGTTTTTCAGTCACCTTGAGATACTGTTTTGGGGAAAGTTCTAGGAAGATTCACTAATCTTCCCACTTCATTAATTATGTAGCAGGAATTTCAATGAGATATAGTAGATTTTGGCTGTATAAAGTGAAATTTAAGTTATTTACAAACATGGTTTCACTAGTTTACAATCAGAACAAAATCATTAATCTGGGAGGAGCAATAAAATGTCATCCTCACTAATGGGGACACTAGACCCTCTGTTCTATCCACTATATCTGGCTGTCACTCTTTTGACAACAGATGCTTCAGATGTCTATTTGTTTGGACTTAAAATATACAGAACCCCTAATCTCATCCTAATGTTGACAGAGCCTCTACTACTTTTGGACTATTGGTGCAATTGGTGTAATTGTAATCAAATTTGCACTGAAGAAGATGAAATGTCTATTTCATTAAGCACTTATTCATGGAGTTTTCACTGCTTTGGCATAAATTACAAAATAACTTTTTTTTCAAATTCGAAGTGACCTACATCTCAACATTTCGTTTAAATTGCAAAATGTGACATATATGCAGAAAGAGAGATTATTGTAAAAGGTGGAAGAAATTATATACATATTGTCAAATGTTCCTGGATAGAAATTGAATCAAATTGCTTTCTTGCCAGCAGTACGTGGAAGTGCCAATGCATTAAAAATTTGCATACTGCTTGACACAAATTTCACTTCTAGGAATTTATCCTTGGGAAATGAGCATAGGAGTGTTCTGTTTTAGGATGTTCCTTGCTGTATTTTATATAGAGATAAAAAATTAGAATTAGCCCAACTGTCCAAATGTATGGCATTATTTAAATAAATTCTGAGACAGCCATGAAATCTGATATTATGTAGCTAATCAAAATAATATTCCCAAAGGCTTTTTTCTCATTTTAATTCTGACATTGAAGGTACTCAATCAATACTATTCAAATTAACATAAAGTAAATATATTCCCCATTTGTGTTTTCATTGCTTCTTTCCTCAAACCTTACTCAATGCTATTTGAGTAAATTCAGGATCATTAAGGCAGAAGCTATAAAAGAGGAAAGATATGAGTGAGTTTTGCAGGACAATTATAATTTAAAACCCAATGATATGATGGTGTAAGTGCCTTACTGCAGATTGATGGCAGACACAGGTCTAGAACCTATTTATGTCCTTACGATTTTAGCAAAATCGTATCTCTTTTCAACCCCAAAATTAAAGAGAAAAGGATCCTTTCAACTCTAGCAAAATGACATACCACCAAATTAGAGGCTATCCATATGTAAACAATGGTCTCATCCCTCTCGGCACTGAGCTGATGGAAAAGATTTTGCTTCGTCCATAATTTGTTTAGTATTCTTGAGCCCACTGTTTTTCTATTCCAATTGAGGGGGAGAAGATAATTCCTACTTTGCACATCTTTATTAATCAAGCAAAACTGGGGAACAGATGTGAGATTTCTTTAGCCATTATGGAGATAGACAGAAGGAGAGCCATAATTTTTGGGCTTGTCGCTTTAAATGATGCCCATGAGACATAGCATCAGAGACAGAGCCATTGAGATGTAGAATCCAAATGGTAACAGTATATTTTAAAGGAAAAGTAAATAAGTTGTACTTTTTTGCTGATGTGTATTCATTATGTAGCAATGTATGTACATACTGCTGTTGGTGGTTGACTAGAAACAAAGGAATCATACTTGTTTATAAGTTCTTCAGGTTTTCTGTTCTAACAGAGGGTATAATAAACACATACTTTAGCTGAAGAAAACCATCCTGTTAGATATTTAAACAACTAGTATTTTTCACATATGGATCTAGACTTTGGAGGATCAGGACTAATTGGCCTCCAGAGCACATTTAAGTATATGGTACACTGATTCTTCAATTATCAAATTTTGCTTTGTTTTATAATAATAACTTTTAAACCAATTGCCTTATAAGAATAATTGTAGTTAACATAGCAACCTCAGCTTTCAATACTTAATCTTTCGAATATTAAACTGTTTAACTTTATGGAAGCACCTCGAAAAATTCTTATTATTCCCAATAAATACATTTAGGCTAATAAAACTGTACTCATAAGAAATACTTCAGTCATGTCTATTACTGAATGCAGCATATATTTTATATACAAGAGAGGAAAAAATCAAATAGTATATTTCATTTAAGATTTCTGCTTTTATAGAATTTGGAATATTTTCTTTAAACAAAATTGTTAACTTCCTTTTTATTAAATGTAGATTCCTGCCCTCAGTATGTTTAGGTATGTCACATCCCAATCCTAAATCAGGATATAATGAATACTCATAAATTAACAATATTTTAAATGATACTTTCTTTGGAAATCTGTATTAAAACTTTCATTTCTATCACTAAAATTCTTTTCATTAATTCTCATTATATTTCTAAAGAGTCTTTTTAGCTATATTATTAAACTATTTGCTTTGACTTTGTTATTCCAAAACTACCATTAATGGAAATCAGAAATAGTTACCAACATAATATAAAAGCCCTACTATGTGACTCACACAATGCCGGAGTCCTGGGATCTGATGGAATTAAGACAATTTTCCTGTTCTCTAAGGTTTTTGATCTAGTCATTTATGCCTGCAAAAAAAATTATACTTCAAGGGAATTCTGAAGGGATTTTGTTTTTTTTCTTCTTCTGCTAAGTGTAAACCCACATTCTGCAAATTTGAGCACACAGGTTAATGACCTCTTGATGTTCTTACACTCCCACATGAAATATCCAGGGATTTCACTTTCTCTCCAGAATAGCAATAGTTCTAATGGATTTAAAAGTAGTAAGAAGTGTTCTTTACATTTTGGGGGGGAATTAAAATAAAAATTAAATTTTTTATTTGGAAGCATTAGTCAAATCTAATAGGATTTTTGACTTCAATAAATCACAACAACAAAAACATCAATAACTGTGCCAGGTTTTTCTTATGTGATGGCCATATATGTTTTCAATTTATATTTGCCCTAAAACTTTTGGAAAAATATGTAACTGGCAAATATATTTTAAAATATATTTATATATCACTACATAAATATATGTGCTATCTGATACAATAAATAAAATATATGATAGAAAAATTGAAAGACAAATAACAGAAGAAAAAATGAAATTATCTTTTAATTCCTCTACGTACACAAAGCTGCTATTAACACTTGGGTAACTTAAAGGATTTTCCCTGTAATTACTTATTTTAATATATTGTATAGTATATGTACGTGAATATGCTTTTTTTCTTTTTTTTTTTTTGTGAGGAAGCCCGGCGCTGAGCTAATGTCTGCCAATCCTCCTCTTTTGGCTGAGGAAGACTGGCCCTGTGCTAACATCCATGCTGATCTTCCTCCACTTTATATGGGACGCCGCCACAGCATGGCTTGCCAAGTGGTGCGTGGGTGCACGCCCAGGATCTGAACCGGCGAACCCTGGGCCGCTGCAGCAGATAGCGCGCACTTAACTGCTTGCACCACTGGGCCGGCCCTGTGAATATGCTTTTTTAATATATAATATTATGATATTCTTTCATTTAACCATCTTATAATGATGACTATAAACCAGTAAAAACAAAGCAAAGCTATTTCAAGAGTTTCATGTGCTATAAGTTATTTCGTATTACAATTTTTGTGAACATTACTGTTAACGTCACCATTTTATCATAGTTGAAACTAAAACACAGAGAAATAAAGGAACACAGAACTTTAGAATTAAAGAAACAAAGATTTAAATATATTGAGTATTTCTAAAATGTGTGTGAAGTTGGGGCTGGTGACAATGTGCTTGTGTGACGTTTGATTACGTGTAAGTTTATTTCACTAGAAGTATTGTTTGTCACATATAAAATATTCTTGGGGTGGGAGAGCCGGAGAGCACCTTAAAAAGAAAGCAGTGCTTCTTTTAAAGAACAGAAACTAAATTCAAGAGTCCTTTATGAATGCTGATCATAGAGAGAAGCACCATAATCATGAAGCCTCCAGAGAAAGGAAAAAGAAGGGCAGATCCTCAAAATATTGCTCCTGGTGATGATCTAGCTGTTTTTCACAGGAGCAACTGTATATAGAATAATCTAACCCAGTAGGAGAACCTTTCATTTAATATGCTTACTATGTGCTTATAGTAACAGTAACAGTAATGATAGCTAATATTTGAGTATTATGTATGATATAGCCCACATTTCCATGAGTTAGCTCATTTAACACTTATAAGAACCTTACGAGACAGAAAATTTTTTCTTCATTTGCATAATAATGTGTGTATGTATGTGTAACTATGGAAGTAATCACTCTGATTTCCAAGCTAGTGCTTACATTATTTCAACTTTATACCATTCACAACTTTGTAAATATTCTGTTATTTGCTTACTCTGTCTTGAATTTCCTTCCCATGTTCATATGTCTACACAATCAGTCACTAGTTGCCAGATTATTTTCATTCTCTATCTTTCTCTTTTTCCCTCCCTCCACCAGGTTTTTTGTTACTTTAAATTTAATTTTAAATAGGGAAAATACACACACCATACAAAAATCAAAAGATTCAAGGGGTGTACAGTGAAATAATGTAAGCCTTCATCTCACATGTACCTTCCAACCACATTTACCCTTCTCAGGGACTCCCACAATTGCCAATTCTTTTTCAAACGCTGATCTATAGTTATTAAGTGCAGGAAGGGAAACTATTTGGCTCAGAGTTTATAGCAGTCATTGACAAGAATTCGAAGCAAGTCTAAGATCACACAGAGAGGAAGTGAAAGACCCACTATCTATATTTCTTTATACCATAAATATAGGTACATTATTGGAAATTAGAAAAAGAAGTGACCAAAAAAAGGCAGAGGGATAAAATCACCGGAATTCTTTCACCCAGAGATAACCACTGTAAACATTTTGATGTTTTGTATTATTTATATGCATATATTTTACATATTGACATACAGGTCTTGCATATTTATAGGTAAATTTATGAAAATATGCTGTTTTAACTTTGTAGTGTGTAGTTATTCACATGTCAATTTATTTTAAAGATATTTTCCAGTCACTAACTATAGATCTTCATATTTATTTTAATGACTATTCTAATCTACTATATGAGTTACACGTAAATATAAACATCTAAATTTGTTATTTAGTTTGGCCTGGAGTTTTTCTTTGAAATGATGCCCTTTTCTGATCTTGTGTTCAAAGATATATTAGCTTCGTACAAGGAAGGATTGAATGAGTAATGTTTTCTCTTTACCTCCTTGAAGAATTTTTATGGGATTTGCATATCTTTTACTTAAATGTTTTAATGATTTTTTTCTATTAAAATGTCTAACCCTTTTGGTGCTAGGCAAAGTGAAGTAAGCTCATTACACCCTATTTCTCCCACTCATTACAATTAGAATTTCTGGACAAAACAAATACTTGAGAGTTCTGAAGCAGATATATTTAGGAGGAAATTCAAAATCTGGAGAAGGAAACATACAGAGAAAATTTCCCATTCATTTTTTTATGCATTTCTCTCAACCTTTGACCAGAGGTTATGCAACAGGCACAGTGCTATTAGGCAACATGGGCATCAATAATTCTGAGGGAAATCTACATATTTCTTGCTAGAGGATCAAGAAAGTGGGCCCTTGAAAGATGGAGAATGTGAAGGAAATCTCCATTTTTCTTTCTCTCTCTCTTTTTTTTTTTCTTTTGGTGAGGGAGATCAGCCCTGAGCTAACATCCGTGCTAATCTTCCTCTTTTTGCTGAGGAAGACGGGCTCTGAGCTAACATCTATTGCCAAACCTCCTCCTTTTTTTTCTGCCCAAAGCCCCAGTAGATACGTGTATGTCATAGTTGCACATCCTTCTAGTTGCTGTATGTGGGACGCGGCCTCAGCATGGCCAGAGAAGCAGTGTGTCGGTGTGCACCCTGGATCTGAACCCAGGCCGCCAGTAGTGGAGTGCGTGCGCTTAACCGCTAAGCCACTAGGCCGGCCCTTACTTTCTCTCTTTTTATCCCTCTGTTATCTCTCCTACCTGTGCCCTGCAGACAGATCCCAGCCCTAGTGCTGTGGCAGAGGCAGCAGGCACTCAAACTCCTAGAGAAAACCCATCTTTCTGGCCAGAAGAACTGGCAAAAAGCCTCCTGTGCACTGAAGTATGTCAAAAGAATCCCTGTTATTTCCTCTCTCTTTGGTCTCATAGAAACGATACAAGTGTGGGCCCTATTTGACAAGTTACAAATGTAGCAGCAGCACATAGTATAAGAAGTCCTAGACAATTCAAAAAAATAATAAAAGTCATAGAGATTGGAAAGTAAAAATTAAAACTCTCAATGCATAGATGACATGATTTTTTTGTATGTATGTGTGAGAAAGAGTGGCCCTGAGCTAACATCTGTTTCCAATCTTCCTCTTTTTGCTGAGGAAGATTGGCCCTAAGCTAACATCCGTGCCCATCTTCCTCTATTTTGTATATGGGACACTGCCACAGCATGGCTTGATGAGCAGTGCGTAGGTCCACACCCAGGATCCAAACCTGGGAAACCTGGGCTGCCAGAGCAGAGGCACGAATTTAACCGCTATGCTACCAGGCCGGCCCCAACATGATTTTTTACATAGGAAACCTCAAGGAATCTGTGAAAAAATTCTTACAAATAGTGAGTGAGGTTTGCAAAGTTGTAGATACTATGTCAATATACACAAATCAATGTTATTTCTGTATACTAGCACAGAACACTGGGAGATAATTTTTGTATCAAGTAACATTTACAGTAGGACCAGAGATATATGAAATACTTATGTATGAATCTAACAAAATATGTGCATGATCTATGCTAAAAATTATAAAACAGTGAGAAGTAGGGAATGATTTATCAAGGAAATGATCACAACTTCCTGAGAAGTTCCTGCTAAATAGAATTCATATTTCTTTTTGTTGCTGTTTTTCTTTTCTCTTTACATCTGTAGCAGCAGTTCAAAATAATGAGGGTGCTTCAAAACTCCTAATTTCATTCTCACTGATGTGAGCCAACGTGAAAATCTTAACACTTAATATCCATGCCTAAAAATACTGACTGTTCAATCCTGTTGTAGTTCCGAAAAACTGCATTGTTGTAACTGCATATCTGCCTGATCTTGTTTCCAACCATTTCTATCTTGGCTGTGTAGGTTTTCTGGGGCCTGTTGGCCAAGCCATTCTATTATCTCTAAGGCAGTCTCTATTTTTATGTACCTTGAATTATAAATTGGTTAGCACTGATCAGCTTTCTAATAAATTTTTACCCATTATATTTATTTCTTCCAGAACAATATTTTGCACACCAACACACCCTTTTTCATTTCATGTGATTATTTCTGGGTTTCCATTTTATTTCTATAGATCTGTGTTCATATCGTTCAAGAGAAATTGCACCAAACGCTTGTTAAACATAGCAAGGAAGACTTTGTTCTATACTATTGCGATTGAAGGGAGAGATTGAACTCAACTTTGCTGCGACAAAAGGCAGGAGAATTTTTAAACGCTGGGGTGAGCTAATGGAAAATTACTGGAGGATGTTAGGGAGGAGGTTGGTTGATATGATTAGGCAGGTGTGTTTGCTAATTGATGCTTATTGAAGTTAGGCTCCCATCCGTCCACAGAGACGCTATATTTCTTGATGATTACATTTCAAAGGGACGGCTCCTGTGTCCTTGAGAAAGACTTTTCTGGGTTGTAAAAGATTTACATTTCAAAAGGGCAGAGAAAGAACTTATAATTGCAAGTTTTCTAAAGTAAATGGTCTAAGAAAAATGAGGTCAGAGGACATAATCAGGAGAAACCTGTCTAAAGTTTAGTCAAGTTGAGGGGAGCATGAACGCCGTTTGGGTCTATATTAAAGCTAAACGAATATACATAAGTAATCGTCTTGAGACAATAGTCCACACACATGTAGTTAAGTATGCAGATGATGCATACTGCAAAATCTTTGTGCTGTAGCTTTCTCTTTTTGTCTGATCTTAACTTAGCCAAAAATGGAAGCAAGGAAAAACATTGTACTTCTTAAGAAACTTATCTTTCTCCTCTTTCAATTAATTTATTGGAATGCAGTTTACTTTTTTGTTTTTGTGAGGAAGATCAGCCCTGAGCTAACATCCATGTCAGTCTTCTTCTTTTTGCTGAGGAAGACTGGCTCTGAGCTAACATGCATGTCGATCTTCCTGCACTTTATATGGGACGCCGCCACAGCATGGCCTGACAAGCAGTGCGTCTGTGCGTGCCCGGGATCTGAACCCAGGCCGTCAGCAGCAGAGCGTGCGCACTTAACCGCTATGCCACAGGGCCAGCCCCTAGTTTACTTTTTATATAAAGTGCTTCAATTAAAAAATCAGAAGGGTCTTCAGTTTGTGATATTTAGGAAGTTGGTCCTTTTGCTTTTCTCTGATAAAATGTCGTATATTCGCTTTAAGAGCATTTCTCTTAGCTCCTCAGTTAAGTAATCAGATATGTAAAGAGCATTGTACCTAAAATCATATGTCCTACCTCCTGTCAAAGATCTGCCCCCTTTATCTGGTTTTTCTGCACGTACTCTTAGGCATTTACTTAGATGTAGAATTGCTGGATCATATGGTAAATCTTTGTTTTTGAGAAACTGGCAAATTGTTTTCCAAAGCAGTTTCACCATTTTCCATTCTAACCAGTCGTGTTTGAGGATTCCAGTTTCTCCACATCCTCACCAACATTTGTTTTTGTTTCAGTCTTTAGTTATAGATATCTAGTGGGTGTGATGTGGTATCACGTTTGGTTTTGATTTGCATCGATCTAATGACTAATAATGTTGGACATTTTTTTATGTGCTTCTCACCTTTTGTATATCTTCTTTGAAGAAATGCCTGTTCATATTATTTGCCCATTGTTTAATTTGGGTAAATTGTTATTTTATGTTTGAGTTGTACAAGTTCTTTATATAGTCTGGATACTAGATCTTATCAGATATATAATTTTGCAAATATTTTCTCCCACTCTATGGGTTGTCTTTTAATTTTCTTGCCAGTGTTATTTAAAGAACAAAAGTTTTAATTTGATGAAGTACGAGTCATCTATTCTTTTCTTTGGTTGCTTGTACTTTTGGTGTCATATCTAAGAATTCAGTGCCTCATCCAAATTTATGAAGATTTATGCCTATGTTTTTTCCTAAAAGTTTTATAATTTTAGTTATTCCATTTAGGTCTGTGATCAATTTAAGTGAATTTTTTATATGTGTGAGGTAGTTACCCAATTTTATTCTTTTGCATATGGATATAGTTACCCTGGAATCATTTGTTGAAATAACTATTCATTCCTCATTGAATGGTTTTGGCACCTTTGTCAAACATCAATTGATCATAAATATGAGTTTATTTCTGGACCCTAAACTATATTCCATAGATCTATATGTCTATTCTTATGGCAGTTTCACATGGTATTTATTACCATAACTTTTTAGTAAATTTTGAAATTGGAAAGTCTACATTCTCCAACTTTGTAATTCTTTTTAAGGACGGTTTTAGCTATTCTGGGATTCTTGTAATTCCATATGAACTTTATGATTTGTCAATTTTTACAAAAAAATCAGCTAGAATTTCGATAGGATTTACATTGAATATGTAGATCAATTTGGGGAATATTTTCTTCTTAACAGCATTATAAGTTGTAATTCATGAATATGGGATACCTTTTCTTTTATTTAGCTCTTCTTTAATTTTTTTCAATGATGTTTTGTAGTTTTAAGTATACATATCTTGCATCTCTTCTGTTAACCTTATTCCAAAGTATTTTTTGATGTTGTTATAAATGGAATTGTTTACTTAATTTTATTTTGGGATTCTTCATTGCTAGCGAATAGAAATGAAATTGATTTCTGTATCTTGATAACGTATCCTGCAACCTTGATGAACTTATTTATCAACTCTAATAGATTTGTGTGTATGCGTGTTTGTGTTTATGTGTTTGTATATGTGTGTGTTCGTAAGATTTTCAATATACAAGATAATGTCATCTGCAAAAAGAAATATTTTTGTTTCTTCATTTCAGTCTGGATACCGTTTTTTTTATTTTACTTGTCTAGTTTCCATGGCTAGAACCTCCAGTACACTGTTGAATAAAGTGGCAGTTATGAACATCCTTGTCTTGCTCTTGACCTTAGGGGAAAGCTTTCAGTTGTCCAACTTGAAGTGTGATTTTACCTGTGGGTGTTTTGTAGATGCCTTATCATGTTGAGGAATTTTTTCCTAGTTTGTGGATTGTTTTTTATCATGAAATGTTGTTAGATTTTGTCAAATGCTTTTTCTGCATCTATTTCAATGACCATGTGTTTTTACTTTTTATTCTATTAATGTGGTGTATTACACTGGTTGATTTCTGTATGTAGAACAAGCCTGGTATTCTTCGGATAAAACCCATTTGCTCATGGTGTATGCTCCTTTTTATATATTGCTGGATTCAATTTGCTTATATTTTCTTGAGGATATTTGTGTTTATATTCATAAGGAATGTTGATCTGTTATTTTCTTGTTTGTGATGTCTTTGTCTGGTTTTAGTACTGGGGTAATACTGGCCTCATAGAATGAGTGAGAAGTGCTCCTTCTTCTAAATTTTGGAAGGATTTCTGAAGCATAGGTGTTAATTCTTCTTTACACAGTTAGTAGATTTCACCAGGAAACCATCTTGTCCTTGGCTTTTCTTTGTGGGAAGTCTTTTGGTTACTAATTCAGCTCTCTACCTGTTATCAGTCTATTCAGATTTTCTATTTTTTATTGAATCATTTCAGTAGTATATGTCTTTGTAGAAATTTGTCCACTTCATCTAAGTTATCTAATTTATTGATATACACTTAATCATAGTATTCTCTCTATATATTTATTTATAATTTATATGTATATAATTTATGTAAGGTCATTAATAATGTCTTTCTTTCATTTCTAATTTTAGTGATTTGAGTCTTCTCTCTTTTCTCATTCATGTTCACTAACGGTTTGTCAATTTTGTTGTTCTTTTCAGGAACCAACATTGAATTTGTTGAATTTCTGTATTGTTATCCTATTCTGTATTTAACTTATTTTTGATCTAATATTTATAATTCCTTTTTACTGCTTGCTCTGGCATTAGTAGGTGATTTTTTTTTTTTTTTTTTGAGCAAGGTTGGCCCTGAGCTAACATCTGTTGCCAATCTTCCTCTTTTTTTTTTTTTTTAATTTTTTTCTCCCCAAAACCCCAGTACATAGTTGTGTATCCTAGTTGTAGGTCTTTCTAGTTCCTCTATGTGGGACACCGCCTCAGCATGGCTTGATGAGCGATGAGTAAGTCCGGCCCAGGATCCGAACCGGCGAACCCTGGGCCGCCAAATCAGAATGCACAAAACCACCTGCTACATCCCCGGGCTGGCCCTTGGTAGATGATTTTTTTAAGGTAGATGATTAGGTTATTAACTTGACATGTTCTTTTTTATTATGGGCATTTACAGCTGCAAATTTCTGTATACACACTGCTTAGCTGCATCCCCTAAGTTTTGATGTTTTCTGTATATTTTCATTCATTTTAAAGTACTTTTCTTTCTGTTTCTCAGACTAGATAATCTAAATTGGTTTATCTTAAGTTCACTGATTCATTCTTCTCCTGCTCCAGATTTGTTATTGAGCCCCTCTAGTAATTTTTTTCATTACAGTTATTGTACATTTCAACTTCAGAATTTCCACTTGGTCATTTTTTACAATTTCATTCTCTATATTTATAGTCTCTATTTGGTAATACATCATTCGTCTATTCTCCTTTACTTCATTGATCACATTTAAAACAGCTGATTTAAAATGTTTGTCTAGTATGTTCATCATCTACGTTTTCTTAAGGAGAATTTTTATTGACTGCTTTTTTCCCTGTAAGTGGACCATACTTTCCTGGTTTTTAAATTTATCTCAATTCGTTTTTAAAAACTGGATATTTTATATGTGAAAAGATATCAACTTTTGAAATTAGATTCTCTGACTTCCCCACAGTTTTATGTTGTTGATGTTTGTTGTGGTTATTAGTTATTTTTTTACTATCTTTTCAGAACTAATTCTGCAAAGTCTGTATTCTTTGTCATATATGACCAGCGAAGTCTCTACTCACTTAAATTAGTGGTCAGATAGTGATTAGACAAAGGTTTCCTTAGAAGTATGAAACGAAAATGTCTTCCAGGCTTTGCCAAGGGGGTCTGTGTGCATATTGGGGCACGCCCTCAATATTAAGCCAGGGAGATTACAACTCAATCTTAGCTTCACTTATGGCTTACAGAGAGCCTCAAGTGGCTGCCTGGCTGGTGATTGTCATCCAAGTTGCAGGATTTTGGTTTTCATGACTACTCAGTTGTTGGGAGGGGGACATAAAATAGGGCTAGTTAAAAGGCCACAAAGCTCACTGTTCTTACTGAGATTTAGTCTTTTTGTTGTTTTAATAAATGCTCAATGGATTGCTTCAAGCCTCTAGTTAACTTACTGAATTCTGAAAAGGTTGATTCTGACCATTTTTATCCCAGTTCTCATTGTTTTAATGAAGGAGAAGAGTTTCGGAGGTCTTTACATTACCATTTTCATTGATGTCAGTATTCCTTTTATTATCATATTTATCAGGTTTATTTTTCTGTTTCTCTATTTTATTATCTGTATAGTGGAAATTCCAAGAGTTACATCCTGAGTGGTTGTGAGAATGAATTGAGAACACATTTTTTTTCCTAAGATCACTTTTATCTCCAATAGACAATAAATGTAACTCTCTTCATTTTGAAGTTTTATTTTTTTACTTTTTGCTTTATTTTACTTTTTTAGTGACAGTATGCACATCTGAAGAGTGTATATTGTGTATGATTGTTTTCTTATTGAGTAATCCACAAAAGAACTGAATTAAAATGTGTGCTATACAGTTGCTAATATATTCTATCATTTTACTCCAAAGTCAGATATAAAAATCCATGTAGGTGTTTTTAGAATATTAGTCTAAGATTATATTAGACCCTGAAAGATCTTCATCTTTTGTCCCTAGATTTCTTTTCTACAAATAGCCATAAATGGCTTGTGGTCCTAAATAGCAATGAGATAACCTGCCTGATTATGATGTATGCAAGCATCTCAGAAGTAGCATATAAATAATTTATTGAAAAACAGACTCCTTCCAATGGAATTTTTAAGTTTCCCTTCCAATCTCTTGCACATCACTATCCACAGATAATTATTGTTTTTCCCAGAAACCATACACATGTTCATCATGTCCCTGGGTAAATATCAAATACTCAGTACGATCGACAAAGGTGTATATACAGATTTGTTGTGCCTCCTATTTCAATTTATGGTATATTTAACAAATGATACTGGCCTTGAGATCTTCTATTAGTTGAATCTCCCAGAGAAAATAATTCCCGGCAGAAAATTGTGGTTTAACCACTAAAAAGAAATAAATGATTGTCAAGGAAATCATTACTCTGGATTCTTTTCTTCTTTTTCCTTTTCTAGTGCTCCTGAATAGTAGAAAGTTTTAAAGCTGATATTTATAGCTTTAACTCTGGAGTATACTAACATGGTATTCACTTCCTCTCATTTATTCTTTAAACATTTGGCTCTAGTATTTGGTTTTAATTAGAGATGGAAATATGCTTTATGACAGTAGGACTTGAGTGTGTATGTGTGTGTTTGTGTGTGTGTTTGCATATATGTCCCATTTAGACTTCCCTATTTAATGATTACTTTTAACAAAAATACACTCCATTTACCACACTCGATAAGCCAAATATGATTTGTGCCATTAGAATATGGGTGCCCATACAGTTAATGCAGTTTTGCTGTTATTAAAGAAGAGACTACCATTCAACACTTGAACAAAAAATTGAACTCATCCAATATAAAGGGATGTTGAACTCATAAGGAATAATCTCCCTGAAATATCAAACTGATAATCTCCTATTGGGTTAGGGGATTACAGGACTTCAGAGTAGCAGTTTTTAGTGACTTATTGACCTGTAACAACAGAATTGATTACTACATTGTAGCTATCAGTGGCTGACTTTCAATAAAGTGGGGCTGTGTGCAACTGACTGGCTTTCAGGAGCTGGTGTTCTGATGAGAAGTTGACATTAATCAATTCTGATGGGTTTATAATCAGTTCTGGTCACACATTCCTAGGACCAAAGAACAATGGTATTTTCGTTTCTTGAATTTGGAGTATAAAAACTGTGTAGAGTTTGGAGGATAGAAACAGTTTAGATTCTCAGAGTCAATTGATAGAATCAGAAAATGGCCTGATGCTTTGATTTGGCATTTGTGTATTAGGAAATTGAGAAATAGGTAGTTTAAAATATTACAAATTTATCAACTGGAAGGAATCTTTAAAAAATAGTTATTTCATTATTATGTAGCTACGTACTCTGGACAATTTTTCACTCAGTTCTGTCAAGTTCTGTTCTCTTCACTTAACGAATCACACTGAACATGGGATGTGTCCAGTATTGGGAGAGCAGATTCTCTGCTCAAAAATGTCTTCCCTGCCACTTATTAGCCTGCCTCAAACTTTAAAAAATACCTAAGAATGTTAAAGTCCGCTGAATTACAATTATTGTCCATTTAAAGTTGTGAATTATTATGTTGGCTGAGCAAGCCAAGAGCATGGGAAGAGAGGAAAAAAGGATTTTTGAGCACTTTTTCTTTTAAGGTATCTCCGTATAGCTATCTAAAGAAAATATATATAGAAAGGGGGCTAAAATCCGCATCTTGAATGTTCTTAGAGTTGCAATTTGGTATAGTTGTGTCCAATAAAGGCAATTATTACCAATATAAGCAGGCATTAACTTTAAAATATTTGCATATTATAAGAATTTATTTTTATAAATATGTATATTTTTTTAATTTATAGTTCATTGTTTCATAAAAATTATGGGTGGATTAGTCTTGGGGATTGCAGACAACAACCAAAACCTTATTTAAACTCCAATATGCTTGAAGTGCTATAGCAATAGCATTATTTCAGTTATTTCTAACCACTATTTGAAAATGGTTTCTGTTTGCAACTGCATTTTGAGTTACATATCAAGAAGCCAGAAGCATTGCACAATACTTAGAATTTAATAACAAGGAAAGCACTCCACATCAAAATTTGTGTGATACAGCTAACATAGTACTTGGGAAAATGTGAAACTTCGAATACAATTGTCAGAAAACAAGAATGAGTGAAAACAAGTGAACTCTCACAACCACATGTGGGAGGTTGGAGCATGAATAATGTATAATTCCCCCTTTTTTTTGTAGTGACCAGAGAGAGTGGGAAGGGCCCCAATAAGCTAAGGAACTAGTTATAGCATAGTCCAAATTTTCTTTTTCAAATTTCTATCCCAGTGGACCTCAATCTTTGATGAGTATGTAAGTCACCTAAAGAGATGATTAAAATGTAGATTTCTCATCTCTAATCTCTGGAGATACTGAATCTGTTGGTTTAGGTTTGGTCTGTAATACTGCATTTTAGCAAGCAACCTAGATGATTTGGACTCAAATTTTAAGAAATTATATCTCTACTTATATGATAATATATATCTATTGAATATCATTTCTACAATGCTCTGAATGAAGAAAAAAATGGAAGTTGAGATAGTTGGTAAGGTTTTACATCACAAAGCAAGATACACATTTTGATCTAGTCCTAAATTGGGTATAATTTAGGTAGAAACTACTTATTGTTGAGTTTTCTATGTCTGTGTTTTTGACTTTCCAGGACTTAAGTGAAGCAGATTTAGTAGATTTTTCAGAATTAGTGTGCCATTTTGTACCTTATCCAGACAACCTAATAATGAAAAAGTATTAGGATAACAGACATTTTTACCACTCCCTTTCTCAACAATTGTTAACATAAAGGTTTAACAGAAGAGAAACTCTGCCTTTGATCTTATATCTAAATTTCATCCAAATTCATATCTATTGACTTACCAAGTAATATTTCTCAAAGTTAGAGGTGCAATCATTTTGAATTTCTATCTCAAGGATAATGTGAGTAGAAAGGATGAACATATCCTCATTAAGTCAGAATACAAAGTGAGTTGTTTATTTTGAATGTAAAAAGTTTCAGACATTTGTTTTAGAAAAAAAATAATAAAGTTTTTGGAAAGGTTTGATTTTATCTCTGAAGCCCAAAGGACAAATAGTTGGGCTCAATTCTAAAGGGCTTTCATTCCATATAAACAACTAACATTATCAGAGGTTGAAAAATTTATCCTTAAAGTAGCATTATACAATAAGACTCTCTCTCTCAAGCTAGAGGCGTGTAATTAAACATTAGATCTAAAATTATTAATAGCTTACCATTTATCTGGAAAGCCCCAAATTCTTTTCTTTAACGTTACTTCTGTAAGAAGTTTTCATAGAACAATGTAAATAGAAAGCTGTTTCTTGGAACATAAATGAAAATGTCTTCCTTGTGGTCTAGTTTTTGCTTAAAAACTTATGGTGTAATAGACTTTTGGAACTATTCCATTTGAAGGTGCGTAATGTTTAGGAGATTATGAATTCGTAATACAGACTGAAGTTGGGGAATTTTTTTTGCTGATGTATCTGATGAGTAGAACATGGCACTTCAGAGCTTGAATATGAAAGAAAGGTCTTGGATTACTTTTCCATCTTGGAAAGACAGTTATAAAGGAGTTTGACATGATACCCCAGAGTATTTATAGATTCACACAGGATTTTTCTATACTAACTCCTACTACTTTCCCCAACCAGTAAGTGCCAATTCAACCTTGTATTTATCAGGCTTGGCCTCCTCTGTTTTCCAAATAGTCTCAAATCAAATGGATTTCTTACAATGAAGATTTGCATAGTTTTGATGAGATAATGTTGACCACTGGAAATAATTTTTGGAATTCGTTGTACACCATTTTTTCTCATTTATGACCAGGTTTTCTTGTCAGTAGAACACTCAGATCCCGTTAGTTGCAAATGATCTCTTGTGTGATTATTTCTCCAGTCAAAGATAATTTGATTGTAGTTACTAGACTCAAGCTAATGGTGTTTACTAATCTGTTTGCTGCAAGTGATAAACCAGAGGAAATAATGCTGACAGAAAGATATCAGCACAAATTATGAGAAGCCAATGTACCGTGCAGCCCAGCCTTAGCTGTTTTTCTTTTCTCTTAATAGAAGAGGGAAATGCGCTAATACACAGAAAGCCACAGTTGATCTTTGAACATATTACAGAGCTTTAGTTCACCACACATCAGGCACATTATATTGGATAACATTCATTGCCGCTTCTTGAGGGGGATCAGTATTTACACATGAATTAACAATTAGAATTGGAGGGAAAGAAATTGAGTCTGAGACTAGCTTTCTGTGGGCTGCTTAACAGATAAGCTTTGCTGCACCTTTCTTAGTCATCCAGAAATATTGAACAATAACAAGCATAGCATCTAAAGCTCTCTTCCTATCCAATTCAAGTTTTGGCCCTTTTAGATCCGACTCATAAAAAAAAAAAAAAGGTTCAAATTGGCCTTATGCATTTTACATTGGTTATCTTATCATATAAAACCTGATACATGTGCTGTCAACCACAAGGGGAAATGCAAGTCTCAGAAGTTAAATAAACATTAATTTATATGTCATTAGTTTCTAAAAATAAATAAATAAGAATAAAGCATCACGAATTGCATTACTAGAGAAAGAAATGGGAAATAATTTAGCCCACTGCCAACCACGAAAACTGCTTTCCAGATATAAGCTTTGGAATTTAATTTATTCTTCCATGTGTGGAATGGTAGAGGTATCTAAGATTATGAAGACTTCAGATTATATTTGAGGAAGTAGAAGTATACATAGTCATGCATGAACATTAGATTTATTTCTTTTCCTTGTCCTCCTCCAAACCGGGGGCCTGGTTTTAGAGAAGAGATATTCCCAAAAAAAGACGTAGACTCATAGACTTAGATTTAAAATGTGGCTCTGCTAACCCATCGTGTGACCTGTGGCAAATAGCATATGGATTTTTAAAACCTCATGCTTAGATGCCTGATTCCTCATCTTTCTCATGGCAAATTAAGGGCAATATCAAGTTTCAAGTCATGTTTCCTATCCAGATATATCTAATTTGTAAGTGCGTAACATAATGCCTAATATAGAGAATATAATTTCTTCCATATTCCTCTGTCTTGCATTCTCTATTCCAATTTAACCTTCCAAAATAGGTAAAAATATGTCCTTAGACTTGATTCAATTTATGGCATCTTTAAATTAAAATATTTTTCTGTTTCCCTAATAGTCAATGCCACCTTTCCCCCAAATAGTATCTATCTATAAGCTGCTGAATGGGTTAATAATCTATACTTTTTGTCATTTAAACAATTATAGAATGTCATACTATTATATGAAAACAAAGTTTTCCATTCAATAATGTAAGAACAATCATATATTCACAAGGGTTTTTATTTTCCTGAATCTTAAGATCATAAGAAGACTCCTACATCTAGCTACAGATGGATGGTAAAAATGATTTATTAATATTTGAGAGAAAATTCTGTGTTTATGGAGACTTAATAATGTATAATATGAGGATTAATAAATAGCGTATCATATATTGATACAAAATGTATTTATAATAACACTGATATGAATGTTATGGAGCTTATGATGAGAATATAATCAATAATTACATTGACTCAATGTCTCTAATGTGAGACACTCTGCTAGATTCTCAAAATATCTTATTTGATTCTCACAACCATCCTGTTAGGCATCACATCAATTTTAAAGATGAGGAATCAGTTTCTGATTTATGTTACAACTATAATAGGTAGAAGAGTTCAGGGATAAAAAGCAGGTGTGTCTAATTCCACTGGATGTGCTCTTTCCACCCAGCCATATGACCTTCTATCGATAGAAGGATCTTGTTTTACTTAACTCTGTAAAAGAAGGGGGCTATGTCTTACTACTGTTATATTCCCAGAACCTAGCATAGTTTCAGGCATATATTAGATGCCTTCACTATTTTGTTGTTGCTGTTGAATGAATGAGTAACTGAATGTACTATTTTATCTCTTGCATCTAGCATAAGATCTTATATGTCTTAAATGATCAATAACTATGCTCTGAAATTTTAATCAAAATGGAAATAAGGTCTTACTTCCGAACATCAATTGTTAAGATACGAGTAGAAGTCTTATGATACTACTCATGAAAAAGCCTACTAGTCAAATGCTGGTCTAGTGTCCTTCCAGTTTTACACATGTCCCTCCACCATCTATCAGTTTCAAGCAGAACCAGGAATCACAATGACGAGGAGTATGCTACTTTCTGATTCAGAAGTTAATGGTTTCCTTCTGTTTGGAATATTTCTGTGACATATATCTCAGTAATTAATAATCGTAATGTCTCCTGTGGACTTATGAAAAATCCCATTTTCTTCTATGGAGAATGTTATGCAATAATTATGTTTATGTTTTCCATTTATCGTATATTTCATAACTATGTACCAATAAAAGCTTAAGTGCAGCTCATAGTGAAATACTTTCCTCTCAATAACTGGCTTGGCATATTTTACATTTTTAATAATGTCATGTGTAGTAAAAATGTGCCAAAGGACCTAAATTAATTTGAGTAGAATTGATCTGCAGGCAACTACCGACTTAGAAGCACAGCAAGTGTTTCTACCATCCCTCCTTCTCAGGTTTGGAAGATCATTACTTAGGGCAAATACTTATAATAAAAATTAATTTTGAATCATATGCCATAAAATGGAGATTATTTTTCAGCATACCATTTTGTGGAACAGTTGTCAACTCTAAATCATCATAAAATGGATTTGAGGGATAATGAGAATACATGATTTTTTAAAGTTCGTCTATGTTATGGATAATTCACAAGACATGGCATATTTATTTAAATGTTTCAAACTTTAATATTTCAACTTCTATTGGGTTCTATCTGTGTTACAGAAACTGCTAAATGATAAAAATTTGAGCAGACACAAAATAAAGTTCCTGCTTTCAAGAATCTCAGTCTATGTTGGCAAACACATATAAGTACATTACAAGAGTATCTGGAAAGGGTTAGATTAGAGGATATATGTAGGAAGACTGACTTATCTGCCCTGCCATAAAATCTTGAAATTTGTTAATAATAACATTATTAGCATTAAGATTATTTAGAAATTTAATGAAGTGTCTTATGCGCCTTCTTCATTTTTCTCTTTGCTTCATTTGTAGCCTCTATTTTGTCTCTGTTGTATATTCTCTCTCTCATGTCCTCCATAGCCATTATCTCTCCATCAATCTCTCTTCCCTTTATTGAGTCTACTATATTTCTTATCCTACTTTAGCACTTTCATTCTTGCTCTAACTTGTTTCTTTAATTTGCAAGAAAATCATTGCTTCTATAAAATTGCTATAGTTATATAAAAGGATAATCTTTACAGAACATGGAACAAAATAGTAAAAATACAACGAAGATTAAGGGACTTGTTATGTATCAGACGTTTGCTAAATGCTTTACATGCATTATCTCATTTCAACCTCACTTAGACAGAAGTAGAGATTATTGCTGTCCACATTTTTCAGATGACACTGAAGCACAGACTGCCACGTGTAACCTGTCAGACTGTGCTCTAGGGAATGCCACTCACATAGACTATGATGTACAATAATACGGCTCTGGCTACTCTCCAGGTCTCCTTCCCGGGCAGATATGATCATCAAGCACAATGTATGAAACAGAGTGAGGTGTTTTGGAGCAGTCTGTGAGGTGAAGTTTGCCCAGATTCAGATCCTGGCTCCCTCGCTTCCTTAAAGAGTGGGCCCTAGGCATTGAGAGGTTAAATGATTAGTCCTTGGTTCCTCATCTGGAAAATGATGTAATAATAACAGCTACCTCCACAGGCTTGTTGGGGATTCAACTAAAGCATTTAATATGAGTTAAGCACTTCCAACAGTGTCTGTCACACAATAAACACTTTACAGTGGTATGTTAGTAAATGTTTAACAACTGGCTGTCGGGGGGAAGGTGGGGAGAGGCCTTGATTTGTAGTGTTTGCTGGTTTCTAGGATATAAATAATCCCGCCATGGCCAATTTCAAGCTCCAGTGTGGCATCACCAAATGTATTGGAAAGAATTACAGAGTAGCATTTGGGACACAGATTTCCACTATACAGATACAATGATGCAAATAACGTCAACAGCACAGACATTATTAAAATGTAGTAAAATAATGAGGATGAAATAAATGTTGGTATTTTCTTTGTTTTTAATATAACTTAATTGTACATTTATATTATTTAATTTTTTTAATAATATTGATGTTCGATAACCAATTCATACAATTCCTAATTATATGACAATTGGCTCTTGCAAGTCTATACTGCTTGCAAGTCAGCTCTGACATACCACTGGTACTATATGAGTTTTTCTTTAAAAAAATAGATAAATAAATAAACTCAAGTGTAGATTCAGAAAGCTTTTCAATAGAGCACCCCCTATTACCAGTGGATTATGATTTTCAAATGAGATGAAAAAGTGGTTTTCATCCTCGGTCTATGGAGATATTGGTGACGTATAAGCTATTTAACTTAAACTAATTAACCATATGAGGAAAGATTAAAATGTAATAACAATAGAAATTTAGTAAATATCACAGAGCTAGTTAGTAGGAGACTCTATATTTGAACCCAAGTTTCCCTTATTTCAAGGGCTATGATTTTTTTTTTTTTAATATCCCACACTACGTCAAGAAACAAGAACAAGGATAGGAATACGTACTTAGATGCAGGAGCTATTTTCCAAAACACAAAGTTAACTGCGGCACAGTTAACTGTAAAAGTATGACACAGTCAGATGTGAAATAACCTTTTGCCTTTCTAAGATCTGGGAAGCCACAAGCCCAATCTAAACTCTTCAGGGGTTTTAAAATAAAGGTAATTTAGGTTGACCTATTACTTTTTGGAAAACATACTACACCATTTTGGGAAGTAGCTGGACAATTAAGGGGAGGGAGAAGCTACTCGTCTATCTTTGTTCTCTCCCCTCAATATAATTTAAAAGAATAAACAGCTTTCCACTTTAGCAACCTATTGTGTTCCCTTTCTTGCCTACAATGGTTCATATTTTTGAAGAACATTGTCTTGCTTAAAGTCAAGCTGAATAAGCAAATTTACTTAACATCTTTGCCAAATATCTTTTTTTCCAGTCCCCGTGAGGATGCACATTGGCTTCTCAGGGAAGCTAGCTCTGAGATGGAATTGAGTAGGCACACTGTTTATATTAAGGAATATCTTGGGATCAACAGCTGTGGAAGGGAGGAGGAGGGGGCAGGAGTGGATAGAAGGAGAGATCAAGCTGTGATGTACTTGTAACAGCAGCTGTGGCCAACCCCACAGCGAGCTCCACAGCTAGAATGGCCCTATAGAGTTGTCCTAAATTGGGCCATGATGTTCAGCCCTCTGTATTCCCGCATTGATCTTTTATGGTATGTGTGACTTTGATCAAGGTGGCTCTCTGCAGCAGAGGAAATCCCTTAAAGGGCTAAGAGCTGAAAGATGCCTGCAGACAGAATCCCCAGCAACAGGACCAACACGTCCTTTAGTGAGGGGGGATTTGGGTTGCCCATCAGAGTATCCACTGTCTATCATCATAGTCCAGAAGACTCACACTGGCTTACAATTGTCCTTTCATGGCCAAACATGTTTCCTACTCTTCTTCCAACGGAGCCCTCTCTCCACCCTGCTGCTCTCCTTTCCACTGTCTCCCTGTTTCTCCAACCGTTTTTCTTCCTCCTGACTTTTTCTCATCTTGTTTCCTGACCAAATACTAGTCTCAAGACGTGTTCCTGATTATCTCGCCCATTTTGACTTCTGAATCATCAGTGCAAAACTGCGTTCTATATTTTCAAAGACAGTCTCAATTGCAAGTAATTGTAATGAAAAAGCATTTTATTAAATATATAACAATGAAATTTAAATTGCATTTTCTTATAAAAACTTTTTATGTGTATCAAATCACAAACAATAGAAAGAATATTTTTAAGGCTATTTCATTGACTTTACAACTTTGAGATATGGCCATGATAGCTCGTACAATATTAACAATAAATAACTACTCGTATTCAGTGCTAAGATGAATTACACAACTATTGTCAGGTAAGTTTGGACTATAAACCATTCTCAGGAAAAATAAGACGTTGTCTTATACCTTCTTTGTATCATAAATAACTCCTAGAACAGAGCTAGATATATAGGAATAATTAAAGCAATCTCCTGTTAAATTTATTGAGTTTCTATTAGGACTATGAGGAGACATACAACTGAGATTCTGTATCTTCACATGAATGGACTCCCAAGTGGCAGAACATCTAGGGGTGATTTTCTGATTGCTTTCTTAATAGTCAGTGCAAATCAGGAAAGATACCCTGCTGGGCACCTTCTGAGTATTTTAGTATTTAGAGTATTTCTCAAGGAGAGAGTGTCAGGATGTATTTCATATGTATTAGTAGAAAATCTTTTGAGACGAAATAGACTTGTATTCTGGGGAAGGCTGCATTGACAGCATTTGCTCAAAATGCTAGCAAGGGATTAAATGTCACTTTCCCCTGGGAAGTGTCCTTGGTGTATTTCAATATGCAGCACATCCCCGACCAGGGAGGTTTTGGAAGATAACAGTGCTCTATAGCGCACACACTCTCCTGCTCTCTTTTAACACAGAACAAATTCTGACAAAAGGTGAAGAAAAAAGGAAAAGTCCTAGCAGTTTGTTCAGTTTCAGAGCTGAAAGTATTTGCTACCTCCATTATTTTCCTGACAAACCTGGGATACAGACGGTGATGAAGTCATTCAATGTGATGAAAATGCACCAAAAGTGGCCTGTCTTCTTAAAATGGAATATTAAGAAAATGTAAAATAACCATTTCTGATGGAAAATGTAATATTTAAAAATAATTCCCATTATGTCCATATTTTAAAAACAAGAATCCCCTGCACTTTAAAATATTTTAGTATTTGCCAGTCCATACCTCCTTTGTATGATTTCTTTGCTTAAGGAACACATGTTTATCTTGTAACCAAAGAATCTTCAATATTCTTCATGAGGTTGAAGCTAAGTAAATACACAAGCTGAACTTTTGAGTGACTGCAACTCTTTCTTTTTTAAAGTATTTAAAAGTTGGTTTGTGCTGACAAAATTGTGAAAAGAACTGAAAGCCCTTTTCTTTGGGTCTTCTTTCTGTGTCGTAAAATGTACTCTATAGATGCCACTGGAAATGGAATATTTCATGACAAAGAACAAAAAAAGGTAAAAAGATGAAAATTAAAATACTTCTCAAAGTCCAATGTCATAATTTCAAATGCAATTTAATATGATAAGCATGCATCTACATTGCAACATCTTTCTCCTCTCTATAGAATCTTAAATTAGTATCTTTGAGAAACCTTGGTTGAGAATAACACATTTTTGTTTAAATATATTATGCCTAATACATTTTGCTAGTCATCTGCATGCAAAAGGAATTGTTCTGTTGTAGGATAAATTGTAATTCAGATGATACATTTTTGGATTTCTTGTTGTTATTGCACCTACATTATGCATATTTTTGTCAATAAAATCCATCACATAGTGATATGTAAGAAATAATGTTTCAATATATAGCAAAAAAGATCATGTATTCTGTCCAATTTGATTATACAGGGGACTTAACGCTTCTTGGAGGAACATTTTTCACTGTAAACTTGATAGTTTACCATTTAGTACTGAATTTGAAAGAAACTTTTATAGAAATTATGAAATAAATATTTTTGCGGGCTTTTTTTAACCCTAATTCAATAGAGGGGTGATCAAGTTTCTTTAAAATGTACGGGCAAAATTTAGAGAAAGTCAGGATTATTAAAATGGAGGGAAGATTCATTTTCTCAAGGTAAACATAGCAAATATATATGAGGAATATGAAGAATAAGCAAGCCTAATTTGATTATGAATTCTGCCCTTTGAAGGAGAACTGCAAGGGCTTGTTAAAAGGAAATGTATATTTCTTTTTGTTGTTGTTGATTGGGTATTAGCCACAAATTAATGATTTGAAAGATTCTTTTGAGTCACTGAAGTACATTCAATTTTAGAATTCCATTCCTTTCCTAGCTCAGAGATTTTAGAAACCAGAAATCTGGAGAACTGTGAAAGATAGGTTGGAGGTATTTAAGAGTTTTGATTTGTTTGAGGAAAGCATGAGCAACCCAGATTTTTCCAGGCATTTCCATCAACTACTTTGAAACCCAGAGGTCCTATATTATATACTCAGTGATTAATCTGTTGAGACTCTGCCATATATTAAGCACTATTGTTGGATACTGAATTGTGTTGGGTTTTGGTTACAAAAAGCAGACCCTACTCTATTTTAAGAGCAAAATATATTATCAAAGGATGTTAAATAACTTGCAGAACTTCTAGAAGACCTCAAAAGTCAGACTTGGAAGCTATAAAGTCAAAACAATGAATATACCACAAGCAAGGAAATCTGGCAAGGAATTCAATGATGAGGCTCAAGTGAAACTTAACCACTCTAGACAAGTTGGTGACACTTTTGGTTATGACTACTGTTCCAATATAACGTAGAAGGATGGAGCTCTATTTGCAGAAAAACTGAAGTTTGAATAGACATAAATTCCAAGCGCAAGTCATGTATATTTTGATGTCAGATACATGTCTGTGTATTGGATTCCTGAGGTTAGATATATGATTCTTTCTTCAAATAGAAATAGAAATACTGGGGCCGGCCCCGTGGCTTAGCAGTTAGGTGCGCAGGCACCGCTACTGGCGGCCCGGGTTCGGATCCTGGGCGCACACCAACGCACCACTTCTCCAGCCATGCTGAGGCCGTGTCCCACATACAGCAACTGGAAGGATGTGCAACTATGGCATACAACTGTCTACTGGGGCTTTGGGGAAAAAAAAGAGGAGAATTGGCAATAGATGTTAGTTCAGAGCCGGTCTCCCTCAGCAAAAAGAGGAGGATTAGCACGGATGTTAGCTCAGGGCTGATCTTCCTCACAAAAAAAAAAAAAAAGAAGAAGAAATAGAAATACATACGATTTGACAAGTCTCATGAATTTCCAAAATATACTTCTCTAATAATAATTATTGTAGTAATAGTAGTAGCGGAAGCTACCGTTTATTGACCACTTACTATGTACCATTTGTTCTTGGTTGATTTGTGGGTCAATAATTAGTATTAGGTAAGAATATAATGTGAGAAAGGTGACTTGAGCTTAAAAACATAACATTTCCTATCTCACAGAATACACAACAGCTTATTTCAAACAGTTCTGGCTTTAGTGCCAAATATTAGCTCCAACATTTATTAGCTGTGAAACCAAGTAAATCTTAGTTATTGTACTGGGCCTCCATTTTCACAACTAATAATGGAAACAATACCTTCCTTGTAGGAATTTTGTGATTTTATGGAATTTAATATAAGTGCTCAAATGAATTTAACACAATGTTAGTGATGTGCATCATTAGCGTTATTCCTGAAGGACCAATGATTATAGCAGGAGAAAGTGTCCAATATTAAGCCAGTCAAACTTAGACTTGTTTCCCTGTCTGAGTTATGGTGGTGGAATTAATACGCATGTCTAGGCTCTGATTTTTGAGATAATCTTTCTACCTAGAACAGTAGGGAAAGTACAAAATAAATAAAAGGCATATGCTGTGTAAACTTATGTCCAGATAGATTGGTATGTAGTTAATATTTTAATAAGGATGGCATGACTGGGAAAGCTGTAGGATATAAACTACCTAGTGTTTTCTGAGTTAGAATGAGAATAAAGTGAGAAGGAAAGATTATCATTAGTGTACAGATAGATGAAGATATTGAAGTTTAGGAGATATTAATTGACTTTGCCAAAGTCATAAACTAATACATGGAAGAACTTTGGCTAGAACTTCAGTCCATATAATTTCAGCATCCAAAGTCCTAACCATTAAATCACTGAAGAGGTTTTCAAACTGTGTTGGTCAAAGAGCCTAAGGATATGCTCTAGGGAATAAAGGTATGGCCCCAGTTAGCAACATATTCAATGCACATCAGTGTTATATATCAGCTCTGTCTTAGGTTGGTGTCCCCCAGCATCAGATTGTGGGACAAGAATGTAAATTTAAATAGTTTATTTGCAAGGTGTTCCCAGGAAGCACCCATACGGAAATAGAGAAGTCAGGGAAATGAAGAAAGCCAATGGAGTATGTGTTAGCAAGTGGATTACCACTGTGGACACCTGGGGCTCCATCCAGTTGGGGACTCTGCAAGACAGTATGAAACATACCTTACACTTGAATCACTCAAGGACTGAGAGGTATCTGGTATAGCTTCGATGTAAGACTTGTTCTTCATTTGATAAAGATTAAAAGACATTTCCAAAAATATACCTTGAAAACTACCGAAATAACTATGATTAGCACAGGATGCTCATACACTGGACACTTAATGTTGGCCAAATGAATGAGTTTACCAGCATTATAATCAAAAGGAATCTAGAAACCAGGCTGTCCTGTGGGTCAGCCGATGTTCTGTTGTGCTGAGATTGGTGCTGACCTTGGTTCTGGCTTCTGGGCTTGGTCTCGATCTTCACTGGACCAGCTCTTGGTTCTGACTTTTGGCTCTGCCCCATCCTAATACTCACTACAACAAATATGCAGGGCGACACTGGGCTGACTAGGAAGGTGTGAATTGGCTGGATTAGAGAGGGAGATAGTTGGCAGAGTCCTCAAATCCATGATATCTTAAGACAGGAATGTCCTCAAGCTGGACTATAAACTCAAAGGGAGTGTGTTGGAACAGCTGGTGGAGTGTGTGTGTGTGTGTGTGTATGTGTGTGTATGTGTGATATCTAAAAGCCCTTCCTTTAATATGTTTATCCTCTCCTCTCTATGCACCAAATCTCTCAACATTTTCTCAGTTATCATATTCCCCAAGGAGTAAGAGGCAAAAATTAGGTAATTAATCCTTCAGAAAACAGGAGAATTGTTGCATGGCCAGGGGAAGAAAATTGTGGAGGAAGGTTGATTTGAGAAAAATGCATCTTCCTACCATTTCTTACCACTTTCCTGAATTTTAATACATGAATGATTGAGGGACAGAATTAATTTAAAATATTCTTCTCTTTGATATTTTAGAGCTAAGAATACTATGAATCCTGATACTTCCTAGCTGTTTTAACTTGGACAAGTTACTTAATACCTCTGGATTCATTTTTGGTATTTATTAATATGAGGCAATAATATCTAGCTTGAAAATTTATCCAAATTTTTGTCATTCTTTTTTTCCCTGTTGTCCCAGTTCCTGTTACTATAATCAGTTGCCTAAACTATGCATAGACATTTAAGTGATCATCCTGCCTCCCCCCTAACACACATTATACCTGCCAGAGTCATTTTTAAAAAATATAAATGAGATTGTATGACTTTTCTTCTTGTCCCCCTACTGCCTTCCCAGCTCATTCAGAATGAAATCCAGGCTCCTTACCATGTCTTATATGGCCCTACCCGTTCTGGTGAAGGGCTGCCATTCTGACCTCATCTCCATCAGGCTATGTGCTTGCTGAGTTGCCCCAATCACATTAACTTCCTTTTTTTCCCCAGATTTATTGAGATGTAATGTACATATAACATTGTGCAAGTTTAAAGTGACAATGTGATGATTTAATACATGTATATATTGCAAAATATTTACCACATTAAGGTTAGTTAACACCTCCATCAGCTCACACAATTACCATTTTTTTGGTGTGTGAGAACATTTAAGATCCACTCTCTTAGCAACTTTCAAGTATATAATACAGGATTGTTAACTATACTTACCATGCTATACATTAGATCCAGAACTTATTCATCTTTTTTTTTGGTGAGGAAGATCAGCCCTGAGCTAACATCCATGCTAATCCTCCTCTTTTGGCTGAGGAAGACTGGCTCTGAGCTAACATCTATTGCCAATCCTCCTCCTTTTTTTCTTCCCCAAAGCCCCAGTAGATAGTTGTATGTCATAGTTGCATGTCCTTCTAGTTGCTGTATGTGGGATGCAGCCTCAGCATGGCCAGAGAAGTGGTGCGTCAGTGCACACCCAGGATCCGAACCCGGGCCGCCAGTAGCAGAGCGCACACACTTAACCACTAAGACACGGGGCCAGCCCAAGAACTTATTCATCTTATAACTAGAAGATTGTACCCTTTCATCAACATTGCCCCATTTCTCGAGCCTCCAGCCCCTGGTAACCACCATTCTATTCTCTGTTTCTATGAGTTCAGCAGTCTTAGATCCACATATAAATGATATCATACAGTATTTGTCTTTCTCTGACTTACTTCACTTAGCATCATGCCCCATAGTCCATCCATGTTGTCATAAATAGCAGGATTTCATTTTTTATAGCCAAATAATATTCCGCTATATGTGTATGTACCCATTTTTTTAATCTACTCTTGCCAGTCCCCTAGGCTGATGCGTTACCTCTGGAATCAGAGTTGTGTTGGTTTTCATTGGGTTATCAGACTGTCACTGGGTCTGCAGTGGGATCCACAGTTGGCAGGCTTGTTACCAGAGGCTCAGGTGGATGTGGATCCTGCCTGGTCCTTGGGTGGTTGGGATGCCTCTAGTACCTGGTTCAGTAGGATGGCACTGGAAAAAGGGTCTGCTTCAGGGCCCATAGTTGGGTCGTCAGACAGTGGGCCTATTACTTGGTGCACGGACAGTTGTGGTTCTTGCCAAGTCCCTGGGAGGGCTCCTGCTGGGTCATTTTGTGGGTCCCTGGGTGGGCAGGACTTGCTCTGGAATATGGCTGAGAGGGGCTGAAACCCAGTCCCCAGGGCTGTTACAGGG